>NW_028124249.1:0-42683 GCF_965194825.1 Balaenoptera physalus | reverse complement strand
GGGGGCAGAAACAGTCAAGAGTAGCCTAGTGTTAGGGTTAGGCTTAGGGTTAGGCTAAGGGTACGGCTTAGGGTACGAGTTCGGGGAGGGCTTCGGGTACGGCGTAGGGTATGGGTTAGTGTTAGGGTTACAGTTAGTGTTAGGGTTAGGGCTCGGTTTAGGGTACAGTTTAGGTTTAGGGTACGTGTTAGGGTTAGGGTAGGGGTTAGGGTTAGGGTACGCGTTAGGGTTAGGGTAGTTATTAAACCTATCCCACTCTCTAGATACCCCTTAGCACGTAAAGGAATATTATTTGGGGGTCCAGCCATGGAGAAGAGTTTAGACACTAAGATAATATAAGGAACACACACATTATAAAGAAATCACATTAGGATTCTCTTTTTAAGCTGTTCCTTAAAACACTAGTGCTTAGGAAATCTATTGGAGGCAGAAGCAGTCAAGGGTAGCCTAGGGTTAGGGTTAGGCTTAGGGTTAGGCTTAGGGCACTGCTTAGGGTACGGGTTCGGGGAGAGCTTCGGGTACGGCGTAGGGTATGGGTTAGGGTTAGGGTTTGGGTTAGTGTTAGGGTTAGGGCTCCGTTTAGGGTACGGGTTAGGATTAGGGTACGTGTTAGGGTTTGGGTAGGGGTTAGGGTTAGGGTACGCATTAGGGTTAGGGTAGTTATTAAACCTATCTCACTCTCTAGATACCCCTTAGCACGTAAAGGAATATTATTTGGTGGTCTAGCCATGGAGAAGAGTTTAGACACTAGGATAAGAAAAGGAACACACCCATTATAATGAAATCACATTAGGATTCTCTTTTTAAGCTGTTCCTTAAAACACTAGTGCTTAGGAAATCTATTGGAGGCAGAAGCAGTCAAGGGTAGCCTAGGGTTAGGGTTAGGCTTAGGGTTAGGCTTAGGGTACTGCTTACGGTACGGGTTCGGGGAGGGCTTCGGTTGCGGCGTAGGGTATGGGTTAGGGTTAGGGTTAGGGTTAATGTTGGGGTTAGGGCTCGGTTTAGGGTATTGGTTAGGATTAGGGTACGTGTTAGGGTTAGGGTAGGGGTTAGGGTTAGGGTACGCGTTAGGGTTAGGGTAGTTATTAAACCTATCCCACTCCCTAGATACCCCTTAGCACGTAAAGGAATATTATTTGGAGGTCCAGCCATGGAGAAGAGTTTAAACACTAGGATAAGATAAGGAACACACACATTATAAAGAAACCACATTAGGATTCTCTTTTTAAGCTGTTCCTTAAACCACTAGTGCTTAGGAAATCTATTGGAGGCAGAAGCAGTCAAGGGTAGGCTAGGGTTAGGGTTAGGCTTAAGGTTAGGCTTAGGATACGGCTTAGGGTATGGGTTTGGGGAGGGCTTCGGGTACGGTGTAGGGTATGGGTTAGGGTTAGGGTTAGGGTTAATGTTAGTGTTAGGGCTCGGTTTAGTGAACGGCTTAGGATTAGGTTACGTGTTAGGGTTAGGGTAGGGGTTAGGGTTAGGGTACGCATTAGGGTTACGGTAGTTATTAAACCTATCCCACTCTCTAGATACCCCTTAGCACGTAAAGGAATATTATTTGGGGGTCCAGCCATGGAGAAGAGTTTAGACACTAGGCTAAGATAAGGAACACACCCTTTATAACGAAATCACATTAGGATTCTCTTTTTAAGCTGTTCCTTAAACCACTAGTGCTTAGGAAATCTATTGGAGGCAGAAGCAGTCAAGGGTAGCCTAGGGTTAGGTTTAGGCTTAGGGTTAGGGTTAGGGCACGGATTAGGTTATGGGTTCGGGGAGGGGTTCGGGCACGGTGTAGGGTATGGGTTAGGGTTAGGGTTAGGGTTAGTTTTAGGGTTAGGGCTCGGTTTAGAGTACGGTTTAGGAATAGGGTACGTGTTAGGGTTAGGGTAGGGGTTAGGGTTAGGGTATGTGTTAGGGTTAGGGTTATTAAACCTATCCCACTCTCTAGATACCCCTTAGCACGTAAAGGAATATTATTTGGGGATCCAGCCATGGAAAAGATTTTAGACACTAGGATAAGATAAGGAAGACACACATTATAAAGAAATCACATTAGGATTCTCTTTTTAAGCTGTTTCTTAAAACACTAGTGCTTAGGCAATCTATTGGGGGCAGAAACAGTCAAGAGTAGCCTAGTGTTAGGGTTAGGTTTAGGGTTAGGCTAAGGGTACGGCTTAGGGTACGGGTTTGGGGAGGGCTTCGGGTACGGCGTAGGTTATGGGTTAGTGTTAGGGTTAGAGTTAGTGTTAGGGTTAGGGCTCGGTTTAGGGTACAATTTAGGTTTAGGGTACGTGTTAGGGTTAGGGTAGGGGTTAGGGTTAGGGTACGCGTTAGGGTTAGGGTAGTTATTAAACCTATCCCACTCTCTAGATACCCCTTAGCACGTAAAGGAATATTATTTGGGGGTCCAGCCATGGAGAAGAGTTTAGACACTAAGATAATATAAGGAACACACACATTATAAAGAAATCACATTAGGATTCTCTTTTTAAGCTGTTCCTTAAAACACTAGTGCTTAGGAAATCTATTGGAGGCAGAAGCAGTCAAGGGTAGCCTAGGGTTAGGGTTAGGCTTACGGTTAGGCTTAGGGTGCGGCTTAGGGTTCGGGTTCGGGGAGGGCTATCGGTACGGCGTAGGGTATGGATTAGGGTTAGGGTTAGGGTTAGTGTTAGGGTTAGGGCTCGGTTTAGGGTATTGGTTAGGATTAGGGTACGTGTTAGGGTTAGGGTAGGGGTTAGAGTTAGGGTAGTTATTAAACCTATCCCACTCTCTAGATACCCCTTTGCACATAAAGGAATATTATTTGGGGGTCCAGCCATGGAGAAGAGTTTAGACACTAGGATAAGATAAGGAACACACCCATTATAAAGAAATCACATTAGGATTCTCTTTTTAAGCTGTTCTTTAAAACACTAGTGCTTAGGAAATCTATTGGAGGCAGAAGCAGTCAAGGGTAGCCTAGGGTTAGGGATAGGCTTAGGGTTAGGCTTAGGGCACTTCTTAGGGTACGGGTTCGGGGAGGGCTTCGGGTACGGCATAGGGTATGGATTAGGGTAAGGGTTAGGGTTAGTGTTAGGGTTAGGGCTAGGTTTAGGGTACGGTTTAGGATTAGGGTACGTGTTAGGGTTAGGGTAGGAGTTAGGGTTAGGGTACGTGTTTGGGTTAGGGTAGTTATTAAACCTATCCCACTCTCTAGATACCCCTTAGCACGTAAATAATATTATTTGGTGGTCCAGCCATGGAGAAGAGTTTAGACACTAGGATAAGATAAGGAACACAACCATTATAAAGAAATCACATTAGGATTCTCTTTTTAAGCTGTTCCTTAAAACACTAGTGCTTAGGAAATCTATTGGAGGCAGAAGCTGTCAAGGGTAGCCTAGGGTTAGGGTTAGGCTTAGGGTTAGGCTTAGGGTGCGGCTTAGGGTACGGGTTCGGGGAGGGCTATCGGTACGGCGTAGGGTATGGGTTAGGGTTAGGGTTAGGGCTCGGTTTAGGGTATTGGTTAGGATTAGGGTACGTGTTAGGGTTAGGGTAGGGGTTAGAGTTAGGGTACGCGTTAGGGTTAGGGTAGTTATTAAACCTATCCCACTCTCTAGATTCCCCTTAGCACATAAGGGTATATTATTTGGGGGTCCAGCCATGGAGAAGAGTTTAGACACTAGGATAATATAAGGAACACACCCATTATAAAGAAATCACATTAGGATTCTCTTTTTAAGCTGTTCTTTAAATTACTGGTGCTTAGGAAATCTATTGAAGGCAGAAGCAGTCAAGGGTAGCCTAGGGTTAGGGTTAAGCTTAGGGTTACGCTTAGGGCACTGCTTAGGGTACGGGTTCGGGGAGGGCTTCGGGTACGTCGTAGGGTATGGGTTAGGGTAAGGGTTAGGGTTAGTGTTGGGGTTAGGGCTCGGTTTAGGGTATTGGTTAGGATTTAGAGTACGTGTTAGGGTTAGGGTAGGGGTTAGGGTTAGGGTACGCGTTAGGGTTAGGGTAGTTCTTAAACCTATCCCACTCTCTAGATACCCCTTAGCACGTAAAGGAATATTATTTGGGGATCCAGCCATGGAAAAGATTTTACACACTAGGATAAGATAAGGAAGACACACATTATAAAGAAATCACATTAGGATTCTCTTTTTAAGCTGTTTCTTAAAACACTAGTGCTTAGGCAATCTATTGGGGGCAGAAACAGTCAAGAGTAGCCTAGTGTTAGGGTTAGGCTTAGGGTTAGGCTAAGGGTACGGCTTAGGGTACGGGTTCGGGGAGGGCTTCGGGTACGGCGTAGGGTATGGGTTAGTGTTAGGGTTAGAGTTAGTGTTAGGGTTAGGGCTCGGTTTAGGGTACAGTTTAGGTTTAGGGTACGTGTTAGGGTTAGGGTAGGGGTTAGGGTACGCGTTAGGGTTAGGGTAGTTATTAAACCTATCCCACTCTCTAGATACCCCTTAGCACGTAAAGGAATATTATTTGGGGGTCCAGCCATGGAGAAGAGTTTAGACACTAAGATAATATAAGGAACACACACATTATAATGAAATCACATTAGGATTCTCTTTTTAAGCTGTTCCTTAAAACACTAGTGCTTAGGAAATCTATTGGAGGCAGAAGCAGTCAAGGGTAGCCTAGGGTTAGGGTTAGGCTTAGGGTTAGGCTTAGGGTACTGCTTACGGTACGGGTTCGGGGAGGGCTTCGGTTGCGGCGTAGGGTATGGGTTAGGGTTAGGGTTAGGGTTAATGGTGGGGTTAGGGCTCGGTTTAGGGTATTGGTTAGGATTAGGGTACGTGTTAGGGTTAGGGTAGGGGTTAGGGTTAGGGTACGCGTTAGGGTTAGGGTAGTTATTAAACCTATCCCACTCCCTAGATACCCCTTAGCACGTAAAGGAATATTATTTGGAGGTCCAGCCATGGAGAAGAGTTTAGACACTAGGATAAGATAAGGAACACACCCATTATAATGAAATCACATTAGGATTCTCTTTTTAAGCTGTTCCTTAAAACACTAGTGCTTAGGAAATCTATTGGAGGCAGAAGCAGTCAAGGGTAGCCTAGGGTTAGGGTTAGGCTTAGGGTTAGGCTTAGGGCACTGCTTAGGGTACGGGTTCGGGGAGAGCTTCGGGTATGGCGTAGGGTATGGGTTAAGGTTAGGGTTTGGGTTAGTGTTAGGGTTAGGGCTCCGTTTAGGGTACGGGTTAGGATTAGGGTACGTGTTAGGGTTAGGGTAGGGGTTAAGGTTAGGGTACGCATTAAGGTTAGTGTAGTTATTAAACCTATCTCACTCTCTAGATACCCCTTAGCACGTAAAGGAATATTATTTGGGGGTCCAGCCATGGAGAAGAGTTTAGACACTAGGCTAAGATAAGGAACACACCCTTTATAAAGAAATCACATTAGGATTCTCTTTTTAAGCTGTTCCTTAAAACAATAGTGCTTAAGAAATCTATTGGGGGCAGAAGCAGTCAAGGGTAGCCTAGTGTTAGGGTTAGGCTTAGGGTTATGCTAAGGGTACGGCTTAGGGTACGGGTTCGGGGAGGGCTTCGGGTACGGCGTAGGGTATGGGTTAGTGTTAGGGTTAGAGTTAGTGTTAGGGTTAGGGCTCGGTTTAGGGTACAGTTTAGGTTTAGGGTACGCGTTAGGGTTAGGGTAGTTATTAAACCTATCCCACTCTCTAGATACCCCTTAGCACGTAAAGGAATATTATTTGGGGGTCCAGCCATGGAGAAGAGTTTAGACACTAGGATAAGATAAGGAACACAACCATTATAAAGAAATCACATTAGGATTCTCTTTTTAAGCTGTTCTTTAAATTACTAGTGCTTAGGAAATCTATTGGAGGCAGAAGCAGTCAAGGGTAGCCTAGGGTTAGGGTTAAGCTTAGGGTTACGCTTAGGGCACTGCTTAGGGTACGGGTTCGGGGAGAGCTTCGGGTACGGGGTAGGGTATGGGTTAGGGTTAGGGTTTGGGTTAATTTTAGGGTTAGGGCTCCGTTTAGGGTACGGGTTAGGATTAGGGTACGTGTTAGGGTTAGGGTAGGGGTTAGGGTTAGGGTACGCGTTAGGGATAGGGTAGTAATTAAACCTATCTCACTCTCTAGATACCCCTTAGCACGTAAAGGAATATTATTTGGTGGTCTAGCCATGGAGAAGAGTTTAGACACTAGGATAAGATAAGGAACACACCCATTATAATGAAATCACATTAGGATTCTCTTTTTAAGCTGTTCCTTAAAACACTAGTGCTTAGGAAATCTATTGGAGGCAGAAGCAGTCAAGGGTAGCCTAGGGTTAGGGTTAGGCTTAGGGTTAGGCTTAGGGTACTGCTTACGGTACGGGTTCGGGGAGGGCTTCGGTTGCGGCGTAGGGTATGGGTTAGGGTTAGGGTTAGGGTTAATGTTGGGGTTAGGGCTCGGTTTAGGGTATTGGTTAGGATTAGGGTACGTGTTAGGGTTAGGGTAGGGGTTAGGGTTAGGGTACGCGTTAGGGTTAGGGTAGTTATTAAACCTATCCCACTCCCTAGATACCCCTTAGCACGTAAAGGAATATTATTTGGAGGTCCAGCCATGGAGAAGAGTTTAGACACTAGGATAAGATAAGGAACACACCCATTATAATGAAATCACATTAGGATTCTCTTTTTAAGCTGTTCCTTAAAACACTAGTGCTTAGGAAATCTATTGGAGGCAGAAGCAGTCAAGGGTAGCCTAGGGTTAGGGTTAGGCTTAGGGTTAGGCTTAGGGTACTGCTTACAGTACGGGTTCGGGGAGGGCTTCGGTTGCGGCGTAGGGTATGGGTTAGTGTTAGGGTTAGGGTTAATGTTGGGGTTAGGGCTCGGTTTAGGGTATTGGTTAGGATTAGGTTACGTGTTAGGGTTAGGGTAGGGTTTAGTGTTAGGGTACGCGTTAGGGTTAGCGTAGTTATTAAACCTATCCCACTCCCTAGATACCCCTTAGCACGTAAAGGAATATTATTTGGAGGTCCAGCCATGGAGAAGAGTTTAAACACTAGGATAAGATAAGGAACACACACATTATAAAGAAACCACATTAGGATTCTCTTTTTAAGCTGTTCCTTAAACCACTAGTGCTTAGGAAATCTATTGGAGGCAGAAGCTGTCAAGGGTAGGCTAGGGTTAGGGTTAGGCTTAAGGTTAGGCTTAGGATACGTCTTAGGGTACGGGTTCGGGGAGGGCTTCGGGTACGGTGTAGGGTATGGGTTAGGGATAGGGTTAGGGTTAATGTTAGTGTTAGGGCTCGGTTTAGTGAACGGCTTAGGATTAGGTTACGTGTTAGGGTTAGGGTAGGGGTTAGGGTTAGGGTACGCATTAGGGTTACTGTAGTTATTAAACCTATCCCACTCTCTAGATACCCCTTAGCACGTAAAGGAATATTATTTGGGGGTCCAGCCATGGAGAAGAGTTTAGACACTAGGCTAAGATAAGGAACACACCCTTTATAACGAAATCACATTAGGATTCTCTTTTTAAGCTGTTCCTTAAACCACTAGTGCTTAGGAAATCTATTGGAGGCAGAAGCAGTCAAGGGTAGCCTAGGGTTAGGTTTAGGCTTAGGGTTAGGGTTAGGGCACGGCTTAGGTTATGGGTTCGGGGAGGGGTTCGGGCACGGTGTAGGGTATGGGTTACGGTTAGGGTTAGGGTTAGTTTTAGGGTTAGGGCTCGGTTTAGAGTATGGTTTAGGAATAGGGTACGTGTTAGGGTTAGGGTAGGGGTTAGGGTTAGGGTATGTGTTAGGGTTAGGGTTATTAAACCTATCCCACTCTCTAGATACCCCTTAGCACGTAAAGGAATATTATTTGGGGATCCAGCCATGGAAAAGATTTTAGACACTAGGATAAGATAAGGAAGACACACATTATAAAGAAATCACATTAGGATTCTCTTTTTAAGCTGTTTCTTAAAACACTAGTGCTTAGGCAATCTATTGGGGGCAGAAACAGTCAAGAGTAGCCTAGTGTTAGGGTTAGGTTTAGGGTTAGGCTAAGGGTACGGCTTAGGGTACGGGTTCGGGGAGGGCTTCGGGTACGGCGTAGGGTATGGGTTAGTGTTAGGGTTAGAGTTAGTGTTAGGGTTAGGGCTCGGTTTAGGGTACAATTTAGGTTTAGGGTACGTGTTAGGGTTAGGGTAGTGGTTAGGGTTAGGGTACGCGTTAGGGTTAGGGTAGTTATTAAACCTATCCCACTCTCTAGATACCCCTTAGCACGTAAAGGAATATTATTTGGGGGTCCAGCCATGGAGAAGAGTTTAGACACTAAGATAATATAAGGAACACACACATTATAAAGAAATCACATTAGGATTCTCTTTTTAAGCTGTTCCTTAAAACACTAGTGCTTAGGAAATCTATTGGAGGCAGAAGCAGTCAAGGGTAGCCTAGGGTTAGGGTTAGGCTTAGGGTTAGGCTTAGGGCACTGCTTAGGGTACGGGTTCGGGGAGAGCTTCGGGTACGGCGTAGGGTATGGGTTAGGGTTAGGGTTTGGGTTAGTGTTAGGGTTAGGGCTCCGTTTAGGGTACGGGTTAGGATTAGGGTACGTGTTAGGGTTAGGGTAGGGGTTAGGGTTAGGGTACGCGTTAGGGTTAGGGTAGTTATTAAACCTATCTCACTCTCTAGATGCCCCTTAGCACGTAAAGGAATATTATTTGGTGGTCTAGCCATGGAGAAGAGTTTAGACACTAGGATAAGATAAGGAACACACCCATTATAATGAAATCACATTAGGATTCTCTTTTTAAGCTGTTCCTTAAAACACTAGTGCTTAGGAAATCTATTGGAGGCAGAAGCAGTCAAGGGTAGCCTAGGGTTAGGGTTAGGCTTAGGGTTAGGCTTAGGGTACTGCTTACGGTACGGGTTCGGGGAGGGCTTCGGTTGCGGCGTAGGGTATGGGTTATGGTTAGGGTTAGGGTGAGTGTTGGGGTTAGGGTTCGGTTTAGGGTATTGGTTAGGATTTAGAGTACGTGTTAGGGTTAGGGTAGGGGTTAGGGTTAGGGTACGCATTAAGGTTAGTGTAGTTATTAAACCTATCTCACTCTCTAGATACCCCTTAGCACGTAAAGGAATATTATTTGGGGGTCCAGCCATGGAGAAGAGTTTAGACACTAGGCTAAGATAAGGAACACACCCTTTATAAAGAAATCACATTAGGATTCTCTTTTTAAGCTGTTTCTTAAAACACTAGTGCTTAGGCAATCTATTGGGGGCAGAAACAGTCAAGAGTAGCCTAGTGTTAGGGTTAGGCTTAGGGTTAGGCTAAGGGTACGGCTTAGGGTACGAGTTCAGGGAGGGCTTCGGGTACAGCGTAGGGTATGGGTTAGTGTTAGGGTTACAGTTAGTGTTAGGGTTAGGGCTCGGTTTAGGGTACAGTTTAGGTTTAGGGTACGTGTTAGGGTTAGGGTAGGAGTTAGGGTTAGGGTACGCGTTAGGGTTACGGTAGTTATTAAACCTATCCCACTCTCTAGATACCCCTTAGCACGTAAAGGAATATTATTTGGGGGTCCAGCCATGGAGAAGAGTTTAGACACTAAGATAATATAAGGAACACCCACATTATAAAGAAATCAAATTAGGATTATCTTTTTAAGCTGTTCCTTAAAACACTAGTGCTTAGGAAATCTATTGGAGGCAGAAGCAGTCAAGGGTAGCCTAGGGTTAGGGTTAGGCTTAGGGTTAGGCTTAGGGCACTGCTTAGGGTACGGGTTCGGGGAGAGCTTCGGGTACGGCGTAGGGTATCGGTTAGGGTTAGGGTTTGGGTTAGTGTTAGGGTTAGGGCTCCGTTTAGGGTACGGGTTAGGATTAGGGTACGTGTTAGGGTTAGGGTAGGGGTTAAGGTTAGGGTACGCATTAAGGTTAGTGTAGTTATTAAACCTATCTCACTCTCTAGATACCCCTTAGCACGTAAAGGAATATTATTTGGGGGTCCAGCCATGGAGAAGAGTTTAGACACTAGGCTAAGATAAGGAACACACCCTTTATAAAGAAATCACATTAGGATTCTCTTTTTAAGCTGTTCCTTAAAACAATAGTGCTTAGGAAATCTATTGGGGGCAGAAGCAGTCAAGGGTAGCCTAGTGTTAGGGTTAGGCTTAGGGTTATGCTAAGGGTACGGCTTAGGGTACGGGTTCGGGGAGGGCTTCGGGTACGGCGTAGGGTATGGGTTAGTGTTAGGGTTAGAGTTAGTGTTAGGGTTAGGGCTCGGTTTAGGGTACAGTTTAGGTTTAGGGTACGCGTTAGGGTTAGGGTAGTTATTAAACCTATCCCACTCTCTAGATACCCCTTAGCACGTAAAGGAATATTATTTGGGGGTCCAGCCATGGAGAAGAGTTTAGACACTAAGATAATATAAGGAACACACACATTATAGAGAAATCACATTAGGATTCTCTTTTTAAGCTGTTCCTTAAAACACTAGTGCTTAGGAAATCTATTGGAGGCAGAAGCAGTCAAGGGTAGCCTAGGGTTAGGGTTAGGCTTACGGTTAGGCTTAGGGTGCGGCTTAGGGTTCGGGTTCGGGGAGGGCTATCGGTACGGCGTAGGGTATGGGTTAGGGTTAGGGTTAGGGTTAGTGTTAGGGTTAGGGCTCGGTTTAGGGTATTGGTTAGGATTAGGGTACGTGTTAGGGTTAGGGTAGGGGTTAGAGTTAGGGTAGTTATTAAACCTATCCCACTCTCTAGATACCCCTTTGCACATAAAGGAATATTATTTGGGGGTCCAGCCATGGAGAAGAGTTTAGACACTAGGATAAGATAAGGAACACACCCATTATAAAGAAATCACATTAGGATTCTCTTTTTAAGCTGTTCTTTAAAACACTAGTGCTTAGGAAATCTATTGGAGGCAGAAGCAGTCAAGGGTAGCCTAGGGTTAGGGATAGGCTTAGGGTTAGGCTTAGGGCACTTCTTAGGGTACGGGTTCGGGGAGGGCTTCGGGTACGGCATAGGGTATGGATTAGGGTAAGGGTTAGGGTTAGTGTTAGGGTTAGGGCTAGGTTTAGGGTACGGTTTAGGATTAGGGTACGTGTTAGGGTTAGGGTAGGAGTGAGGGTTAGGGTACGTGTTTGGGTTAGGGTAGTTATTAAACCTATCCCACTCTCTAGATACCCCTTAGCACGTAAATAATATTATTTGGTGGTCCAGCCATGGAGAAGAGTTTAGACACTAGGATAAGATAAGGAACACAACCATTATAAAGAAATCACATTAGGATTCTCTTTTTAAGCTGTTCCTTAAAACACTAGTGCTTAGGAAATCTATTGGAGGCAGAAGCTGTCAAGGGTAGCCTAGGGTTAGGGTTAGGCTTAGGGTTAGGCTTAGGGTGCGGCTTAGGGTACGGGTTCGGGGAGGGCTATCGGTACGGCGTAGGGTATGGGTTAGGGTTAGGGTTAGGGCTCGGTTTAGGGTATTGGTTAGGATTAGGGTACGTGTTAGGGTTAGGGTAGGGGTTAGAGTTAGGGTACGCGTTAGGGTTAGGGTAGTTATTAAACCTATCCCACTCTCTAGATTCCCCTTAGCACATAAGGGTATATTATTTGGGGGTCCAGCCATGGAGAAGAGTTTAGACACTAGGATAATATAAGGAACACACCCATTATAAAGAAATCACATTAGGATTCTCTTTTTAAGCTGTTCTTTAAATTACTGGTGCTTAGGAAATCTATTGGAGGCAGAAGCAGTCAAGGGTAGCCTAGGGTTAGGGTTAAGCTTAGGGTTACGCTTAGGGCACTGCTTAGGGTACGGGTTCGGGGAGGGCTTCGGGTACGTCGTAGGGTATGGGTTAGGGTAAGGGTTAGGGTTAGTGTTGGGGTTAGGGCTCGGTTTAGGGTATTGGTTAGGATTTAGAGTACGTGTTAGGGTTAGGGTAGGGGTTAGGGTTAGGGTACGCGTTAGGGTTAGGGTAGTTCTTAAACCTATCCCACTCTCTAGATACCCCTTAGCACGTAAAGGAATATTATTTGGGGATCCAGCCATGGAAAAGATTTTACACACTAGGATAAGATAAGGAAGACACACATTATAAAGAAATCACATTAGGATTCTCTTTTTAAGCTGTTTCTTAAAACACTAGTGCTTAGGCAATCTATTGGGGGCAGAAACAGTCAAGAGTAGCCTAGTGTTAGGGTTAGGCTTAGGGTTAGGCTAAGGGTACGGCTTAGGGTACGGGTTCGGGGAGGGCTTCGGGTACGGCGTAGGGTATGGGTTAGTGTTAGGGTTAGAGTTAGTGTTAGGGTTAGGGCTCGGTTTAGGGTACAGTTTAGGTTTAGGGTACGTGTTAGGGTTAGGGTAGGGGTTAGGGTTCGCGTTAGGGTTAGGGTAGTTATTAAACCTATCCCACTCTCTAGATACCCCTTAGCACGTAAAGGAATATTATTTGGGGGTCCAGCCATGGAGAAGAGTTTAGACACTAAGATAATATAAGGAACACACACATTATAAAGAAATCACATTAGGATTCTCTTTTTAAGCTGTTCCTTAAAACACTAGTGCTTAGGAAATCTATTGGAGGCAGAAGCAGTCAAGGGTAGCCTAGGGTTAGGGTTAGGCTTAGGGTTAGGCTTAGGGCACTGCTTAGGGTACGGGTTCGGGGAGAGCTTCGGGTACGGTGTAGGGTATGGGTTAGGGTTAGGGTTTGGGTTAGTTTTAGGGTTAGGGCTCCGTTTAGGGTACGGGTTAGGATTAGGGTACGTGTTAGGGTTAGGGTAGGGGTTAGGGTTAGGGTACGCGTTAGGGTTAGGGTAGTTATTAAACCTATCTCACTCTCTAGATACCCCTTAGCACGTAAAGGAATATTATTTGGTGGTCTAGCCATGGAGAAGAGTTTAGACACTAGGATAAGATAAGGAACACACCCATTATAATGAAATCACATTAGGATTCTCTTTTTAAGCTGTTCCTTAAAACACTAGTGCTTAGGAAATCTATTGGAGGCAGAAGCAGTCAAGGGTAGCCTAGGGTTAGGGTTAGGCTTAGGGTTAGGCTTAGGGTACTGCTTACGGTACGGGTTCGGGGAGGGCTTCGGTTGCGGCGTAGGGTATGGGTTAGGGTTAGGGTTAGGGTTAATGGTGGGGTTAGGGCTCGGTTTAGGGTATTGGTTAGGATTAGGGTACGTGTTAGGGTTAGGGTAGGGGTTAGGGTTAGGGTACGCGTTAGGGTTAGGGTAGTTATTAAACCTATCCCACTCCCTAGATACCCCTTAGCACGTAAAGGAATATTATTTGGAGGTCCAGCCATGGAGAAGAGTTTAGACACTAGGATAAGATAAGGAACACACCCATTATAATGAAATCACATTAGGATTCTCTTTTTAAGCTGTTCCTTAAAACACTAGTGCTTAGGAAATCTATTGGAGGCAGAAGCAGTCAAGGGTAGCCTAGGGTTAGGGTTAGGCTTAGGGTTAGGCTTAGGGCACTGCTTAGGGTACGGGTTCGGGGAGAGCTTCGGGTACGGCGTAGGGTATGGGTTAAGGTTAGGGTTTGGGTTAGTGTTAGGGTTAGGGCTCCGTTTAGGGTACGGGTTAGGATTAGGGTACGTGTTAGGGTTAGGGTAGGGGTTAAGGTTAGGGTACGCATTAAGGTTAGTGTAGTTATTAAACCTATCTCACTCTCTAGATACCCCTTAGCACGTAAAGGAATATTATATGGGGGTCCAGCCATGGAGAAGAGTTTAGACACTAGGCTAAGATAAGGAACACACCCTTTATAAAGAAATCACATTAGGATTCTCTTTTTAAGCTGTTCCTTAAAACAATAGTGCTTAAGAAATCTATTGGGGGCAGAAGCAGTCAAGGGTAGCCTAGTGTTACGGTTAGGCTTAGGGTTATGCTAAGGGTACGGCTTAGGGTACGGGTTCGGGGAGGGCTTCGGGTACGGCGTAGGGTATGGGTTAGTGTTAGGGTTAGAGTTAGTGTTAGGGTTTGGGATCGGTTTAGGGTATTGGTTAGGATTAGGGTACGTGTTAGGGTTAGGGTAGGGGTTAGAGTTAGGGTACGCGTTAGGGTTAGGGTAGTTATTAAACCTATCCCACTCTCTAGATTCCCCTTAGCACATAAGGGTATATTATTTGGGGGTCCAGCCATGGAGAAGAGTTTAGACACTAGGATAATATAAGGAACACACCCATTATAAAGAAATCACATTAGGATTCTCTTTTTAAGCTGTTCTTTAAATTACTAGTGCTTAGGAAATCTATTGGAGGCAGAAGCAGTCAAGGGTAGCCTAGGGTTAGGGTTAAGCTTAGGGTTACGCTTAGGGCACTGCTTAGGGTACGGGTTCGGGGAGAGCTTCCGGTACGGCGTAGGGTATGGGTTAGGGTTAGGGTTTGGGTTAGTTTTAGGGTTAGGGCTCCGTTTAGGGTACGGGTTAGGATTAGGGTACGTGTTAGGGTTAGGGTAGGGGTTAGGGTTAGGGTACGCGTTAGGGATAGGGTAGTAATTAAACCTATCTCACTCTCTAGATACCCCTTAGCACGTAAAGGAATATTATTTGGTGGTCTAGCCATGGAGAAGAGGTTTAGACACTAGGATAAGTTAAGGAACACACCCATTATAATGAAATCACATTAGGATTCTCTTTTTAAGCTGTTCCTTAAAACACTAGTGCTTAGGGAAATCTATTGGAGGCAGAAGCAGTCAAGGGTAGCCTAGGGTTAGGGTTAGGCTTAGGGTTAGGCTTAGGGTACTGCTTACGGTACGGGTTCGGGGAGGGCTTCGGTTGCGGCGTAGGGTATGGGTTAGGGTTAGGGTTAGGGTTAATGTTGGGGTTAGGGCTCGGTTTAGGGTATTGGTTAGGATTAGGGTACGTGTTAGGGTTAGGGTAGGGGTTAGGGTTAGGGTACGCGTTAGGGTTAGGGTAGTTATTAAACCTATCCCACTCCCTAGATACCCCTTAGCACGTAAAGGAATATTATTTGGAGGTCCAGCCATGGAGAAGAGTTTAGACACTAGGATAAGATAAGGAACACACCCATTATAATGAAATCACATTAGGATTCTCTTTTTAAGCTGTTCCTTAAAACACTAGTGCTTAGGAAATCTATTGGAGGCAGAAGCAGTCAAGGGTAGCCTAGGGTTAGGGTTAGGCTTAGGGTTAGGCTTAGGGTACTGCTTACAGTACGGGTTCGGGGAGGGCTTCGGTTGCGGCGTAGGGTATGGGTTAGTGTTAGGGTTAGGGTTAATGTTGGGGTTAGGGCTCGGTTTAGGGTATTGGTTAGGATTAGGTTACGTGTTAGGGTTAGGGTAGGGTTTAGTGTTAGGGTACGCGTTAGGGTTAGCGTAGTTATTAAACCTATCCCACTCCCTAGATACCCCTTAGCACGTAAAGGAATATTATTTGGAGGTCCAGCCATGGAGAAGAGTTTAAACACTAGGATAAGATAAGGAACACACACATTATAAAGAAACCACATTAGGATTCTCTTTTTAAGCTGTTCCTTAAACCACTAGTGCTTAGGAAATCTATTGGAGGCAGAAGCTGTCAAGGGTAGGCTAGGGTTAGGGTTAGGCTTAAGGTTAGGCTTAGGATACGTCTTAGGGTACGGGTTCGGGGAGGGCTTCGGGTACGGTGTAGGGTATGGGTTAGGGATAGGGTTAGGGTTAATGTTAGTGTTAGGGCTCGGTTTAGTGAACGGCTTAGGATTAGGTTACGTGTTAGGGTTAGGGTAGGGGTTAGGGTTAGGGTACGCATTAGGGTTACTGTAGTTATTAAACCTATCCCACTCTCTAGATACCCCTTAGCACGTAAAGGAATATTATTTGGGGGTCCAGCCATGGAGAAGAGTTTAGACACTAGGCTAAGATAAGGAACACACCCTTTATAACGAAATCACATTAGGATTCTCTTTTTAAGCTGTTCCTTAAACCACTAGTGCTTAGGAAATCTATTGGAGGCAGAAGCAGTCAAGGGTAGCCTAGGGTTAGGTTTAGGCTTAGGGTTAGGGTTAGGGCACGGCTTAGGTTATGGGTTCGGGGAGGGGTTCGGGCACGGTGTAGGGTATGGGTTACGGTTAGGGTTAGGGTTAGTTTTAGGGTTAGGGCTCGGTTTAGAGTATGGTTTAGGAATAGGGTACGTGTTAGGGTTAGGGTAGGGGTTAGGGTTAGGGTATGTGTTAGGGTTAGGGTTATTAAACCTATCCCACTCTCTAGATACCCCTTAGCACGTAAAGGAATATTATTTGGGGATCCAGCCATGGAAAAGATTTTAGACACTAGGATAAGATAAGGAAGACACACATTATAAAGAAATCACATTAGGATTCTCTTTTTAAGCTGTTTCTTAAAACACTAGTGCTTAGGCAATCTATTGGGGGCAGAAACAGTCAAGAGTAGCCTAGTGTTAGGGTTAGGTTTAGGGTTAGGCTAAGGGTACGGCTTAGGGTACGGGTTCGGGGAGGGCTTCGGGTACGGCGTAGGGTATGGGTTAGTGTTAGGGTTAGAGTTAGTGTTAGGGTTAGGGCTCGGTTTAGGGTACAATTTAGGTTTAGGGTACGTGTTAGGGTTAGGGTAGTGGTTAGGGTTAGGGTACGCGTTAGGGTTAGGGTAGTTATTAAACCTATCCCACTCTCTAGATACCCCTTAGCACGTAAAGGAATATTATTTGGGGGTCCAGCCATGGAGAAGAGTTTAGACACTAAGATAATATAAGGAACACACACATTATAAAGAAATCACATTAGGATTCTGTTTTTAAGCTGTTCCTTAAAACACTAGTGCTTAGGAAATCTATTGGAGGCAGAAGCAGTCAAGGGTAGCCTAGGGTTAGGGTTAGGCTTAGGGTTAGGCTTAGGGCACTGCTTAGGGTACGGGTTCGGGGAGAGCTTCGGGTACGGCGTAGGGTATGGGTTAGGGTTAGGGTTTGGGTTAGTGTTAGGGTTAGGGCTCCGTTTAGGGTACGGGTTAGGATTAGGGTACGTGTTAGGGTTAGGGTAGGGGTTAGGGTTAGGGTACGCGTTAGGGTTAGGGTAGTTATTAAACCTATCTCACTCTCTAGATACCCCTTAGCACGTAAAGGAATATTATTTGGTGGTCTAGCCATGGAGAAGAGTTTAGACACTAGGATAAGATAAGGAACACACCCATTATAATGAAATCACATTAGGATTCTCTTTTTAAGCTGTTCCTTAAAACACTAGTGCTTAGGAAATCTATTGGAGGCAGAAGCAGTCAAGGGTAGCCTAGGGTTAGGGTTAGGCTTAGGGTTAGGCTTAGGGTGCGGCTTAGGGTTCGGGTTCGGGGAGGGCTATCGGTACGGCGTAGGGTATGGGTTAGGGTTAGGGTTAGGGTTAGTGTTAGGGTTAGGGCTCGGTTTAGGGTATTGGTTAGGATTAGGGTACGTGTTAGGGTTAGGGTAGGGGTTAGAGTTAGGGTACGCGTTATGGTTAGGGTAGTTATTAAACCTATCCCACTCTCTAGATACCCCTTTGCACATAAAGGAATATTATTTGGGGTTCCAGCCATGGAGAAGAGTTTAGACACTAGGATAAGATAAGGAACACACCCATTATAAAGAAATCACATTAGGATTCTCTTTTTAAGCTGTTCTTTAAAACACTAGTGCTTAGGAAATCTATTGGAGGCAGAAGCAGTCAAGGGTAGCCTAGGGTTAGGGATAGGCTTAGGGTTAGGCTTAGGGCACTGCTTAGGGTACGGGTTCGGGGAGGGCTTCGGGTACGGCGTAGGGTATGGATTAGGGTAAGGGTTAGGGTTATTGTTAGGGTTAGGGCTAGGTTTAGGGTACGGTTTAGGATTAGGGTACGTGTTAGGGTTAGGGTAGGAGTTAGGGTTAGGGTACGTGTTTGGGTTAGGGTAGTTATTAAACCTATCCCACTCTCTAGATACCCCTTAGCACGTAAATAATATTATTTGGTGGTCCAGCCATGGAGAAGAGTTTAGACACTAGGATAAGATAAGGAACACAACCATTATAAAGAAATCACATTAGGATTCTCTTTTTAAGCTGTTCCTTAAAACACTAGTGCTTAGGAAATCTATTGGAGGCAGAAGCTGTCAAGGGTAGCCTAGGGTTAGGGTTAGGCTTAGGGTTAGGCTTAGGGTGCGGCTTAGGGTACGGGTTCGGGGAGGGCTATCGGTACGGCGTAGGGTATGGGTTAGGGTTAGGGTTTGGGATCGGTTTAGGGTATTGGTTAGGATTAGGGTACGTGTTAGGGTTAGGGTAGGGGTTAGAGTTAGGGTACGCGTTAGGGTTAGGGTAGTTATTAAACCTATCCCACTCTCTAGATTCCCCTTAGCACATAAGGGTATATTATTTGGGGGTCCAGCCATGGAGAAGAGTTTAGACACTAGGATAATATAAGGAACACACCCATTATAAAGAAATCACATTAGGATTCTCTTTTTAAGCTGTTCTTTAAATTACTAGTGCTTAGGAAATCTATTGGAGGCAGAAGCAGTCAAGGGTAGCCTAGGGTTAGGGTTAAGCTTAGGGTTACGCTTAGGGCACTGCTTAGGGTACGGGTTCGGGGAGAGCTTCGGGTACGGCGTAGGGTATGGGTTAGGGTTAGGGTTTGGGTTAGTTTTAGGGTTAGGGCTCCGTTTAGGGTACGGGTTAGGATTAGGGTACGTGTTAGGGTTAGGGTAGGGGTTAGGGTTAGGGTACGCGTTAGGGATAGGGTAGTAATTAAACCTATCTCACTCTCTAGATACCCCTTAGCACGTAAAGGAATATTATTTGGTGGTCTAGCCATGGAGAAGAGTTTAGACACTAGGATAAGATAAGGAACACACCCATTATAATGAAATCACATTAGGATTCTCTTTTTAAGCTGTTCCTTAAAACACTAGTGCTTAGGAAATCTATTGGAGGCAGAAGCAGTCAAGGGTAGCCTAGGGTTAGGGTAAGGCTTAGGGTTAGGCTTAGGGTACTGCTTACGGTACGGGTTCGGGGAGGGCTTCGGTTGCGGCGTAGGGTATGGGTTAGGGTTAGGGTTAGGGTTAATGTTGGGGTTAGGGCTCGGTTTAGGGTATTGGTTAGGATTAGGGTACGTGTTAGGGTTAGGGTAGGGGTTAGGGTTAGGGTACGCGTTAGGGTTAGGGTAGTTATTAAACCTATCCCACTCCCTAGATACCCCTTAGCACGTAAAGGAATATTATTTGGAGGTCCAGCCATGGAGAAGAGTTTAGACACTAGGATAAGATAAGGAACACACCCATTATAATGAAATCACATTAGGATTCTCTTTTTAAGCTGTTCCTTAAAACACTAGTGCTTAGGAAATCTATTGGAGGCAGAACTAGTCAAGGGTAGCCTAGGGTTAGGGTTAGGCTTAGGGTTAGGCTTAGGGTACTGCTTACAGTACGGGTTCGGGGAGGGCTTCGGTTGCGGCGTAGGGTATGGGTTAGTGTTAGGGTTAGGGTTAATGTTGGGGTTAGGGCTCGGTTTAGGGTATTGGTTAGGATTAGGTTACGTGTTAGGGTTAGGGTAGGGTTTAGTGTTAGGGTACGCGTTAGGGTTAGCGTAGTTATTAAACCTATCCCACTCCCTAGATACCCCTTAGCACGTAAAGGAATATTATTTGGAGGTCCAGCCATGGAGAAGAGTTTAAACACTAGGATAAGATAAGGAACACACACATTATAAAGAAACCACCTTAGGATTCTCTTTTTAAGCTGTTCCTTAAACCACTAGTGCTTAGGAAATCTATTGGAGGCAGAAGCTGTCAAGGGTAGGCTAGGGTTAGGGTTAGGCTTAAGGTTAGGCTTAGGATACGTCTTAGGGTACGGGTTCGGGGAGGGCTTCGGGTACGGTGTAGGGTATGGGTTAGGGATAGGGTTAGGGTTAATGTTAGTGTTAGGGCTCGGTTTAGTGAACGGCTTAGGATTAGGTTACGTGTTAGGGTTAGGGTAGGGGTTAGGGTTAGGGTACGCATTAGGGTTACTGTAGTTATTAAACCTATCCCACTCTCTAGATACCCCTTAGCACGTAAAGGAATATTATTTGGGGGTCCAGCCATGGAGAAGAGTTTAGACACTAGGCTAAGATAAGGAACACACCCTTTATAACGAAATCACATTAGGATTCTCTTTTTAAGCTGTTCCTTAAACCACTAGTGCTTAGGAAATCTATTGGAGGCAGAAGCAGTCAAGGGTAGCCTAGGGTTAGGTTTAGGCTTAGGGTTAGGGTTAGGGCACGGCTTAGGTTATGGGTTCGGGGAGGGGTTCGGGCACGGTGTAGGGTATGGGTTACGGTTAGGGTTAGGGTTAGTTTTAGGGTTAGGGCTCGGTTTAGAGTATGGTTTAGGAATAGGGTACGTGTTAGGGTTAGGGTAGGGGTTAGGGTTAGGGTATGTGTTAGGGTTAGGGTTATTAAACCTATCCCACTCTCTAGATACCCCTTAGCACGTAAAGGAATATTATTTGGGGATCCAGCCATGGAAAAGATTTTAGACACTAGGATAAGATAAGGAAGACACACATTATAAAGAAATCACATTAGGATTCTCTTTTTAAGCTGTTTCTTAAAACACTAGTGCTTAGGCAATCTATAGGGGGCAGAAACAGTCAAGAGTAGCCTAGTGTTAGGGTTAGGTTTAGGGTTAGGCTAAGGGTACGGCATAGGGTACGGGTTCGGGGAGGGCTTCGGGTACGGCGTAGGGTATGGGTTAGTGTTAGGGTTAGAGTTAGTGTTAGGGTTAGGGCTCGGTTTAGGGTACAATTTAGGTTTAGGGTACGTGTTAGGGTTAGGGTAGTGGTTAGGGTTAGGGTACGCGTTAGGGTTAGGGTAGTTATTAAACCTATCCCACTCTCTAGATACCCCTTAGCACGTAAAGGAATATTATTTGGGGGTCCAGCCATGGAGAAGAGTTTAGACACTAAGATAATATAAGGAACACACACATTATAAAGAAATCACATTAGGATTCTCTTTTTAAGCTGTTCCTTAAAACACTAGTGCTTAGGAAATCTATTGGAGGCAGAAGCAGTCAAGGGTAGCCTAGGGTTAGGGTTAGGCTTAGGGTTAGGCTTAGGGCACTGCTTAGGGTACGGGTTCGGGGAGAGCTTCGGGTACGGCGTAGGGTATGGGTTAGGGTTAGGGTTTGGGTTAGTGTTAGGGTTAGGGCTCCGTTTAGGGTACGGGTTAGGATTAGGGTACGTGTTAGGGTTAGGGTAGGGGTTAGGGTTAGGGTACGCGTTAGGGTTAGGGTAGTTATTAAACCTATCTCACTCTCTAGATACCCCTTAGCACGTAAAGGAATATTATTTGGTGGTCTAGCCATGGAGAAGAGTTTAGACACTAGGATAAGATAAGGAACACACCCATTATAATGAAATCACATTAGGATTCTCTTTTTAAGCTGTTCCTTAAAACACTAGTGCTTAGGAAATCTATTGGAGGCAGAAGCAGTCAAGGGTAGCCTAGGGTTAGGGTTAGGCTTAGGGTTAGGCTTAGGGTACTGCTTACGGTACGGGTTCGGGGAGGGCTTCGGTTGCGGCGTAGGGTATGGGTTATGGTTAGGGTTAGGGTGAGTGTTGGGGTTAGGGTTCGGTTTAGGGTATTGGTTAGGATTTAGAGTACGTGTTAGGGTTAGGGTAGGGGTTAGGGTTAGGGTACGCATTAAGGTTAGTGTAGTTATTAAACCTATCTCACTCTCTAGATACCCCTTAGCACGTAAAGGAATATTATTTGGGGGTCCAGCCATGGAGAAGAGTTTAGACACTAGGCTAAGATAAGGAACACACCCTTTATAAAGAAATCACATTAGGATTCTCTTTTTAAGCTGTTTCTTAAAACACTAGTGCTTAGGCAATCTATTGGGGGCAGAAACAGTCAAGAGTAGCCTAGTGTTAGGGTTAGGCTTAGGGTTAGGCTAAGGGTACGGCTTAGGGTACGAGTTCAGGGAGGGCTTCGGGTACAGCGTAGGGTATGGGTTAGTGTTAGGGTTACAGTTAGTGTTAGGGTTAGGGCTCGGTTTAGGGTACAGTTTAGGTTTAGGGTACGTGTTAGGGTTAGGGTAGGGGTTAGGGTTAGGGTACGCGTTAGGGTTAGGGTAGTTATTAAACCTATCCCACTCTCTAGATACCCCTTAGCACGTAAAGGAATATTATTTGGGGGTCCAGCCATGGAGAAGAGTTTAGACACTAAGATAATATAAGGAACACACACATTATAAAGAAATCACATTAGGATTCTCTTTTTAAGCTGTTCTTTAAAACACTAGTGCTTAGGAAATCTATTGGAGGCAGAAGCAGTCAAGGGTAGCCTAGGGTTAGGGATAGGCTTAGGGTTAGGCTTAGGGCACTGCTTAGGGTACGGGTTCGGGGAGGGCTTCGGGTACGGCATAGGGTATGGATTAGGGTAAGGGTTAGGGTTATTGTTAGGGTTAGGGCTAGGTTTAGGGTACGGTTTAGGATTAGGGTACGTGTTAGGGTTAGGGTAGGAGTTAGGGTTAGGGTACGTGTTTGGGTTAGGGTAGTTATTAAACCTATCCCACTCTCTAGATACCCCTTAGCACGTAAATAATATTATTTGGTGGTCCAGCCATGGAGAAGAGTTTAGACACTAGGATAAGATAAGGAACACAACCATTATAAAGAAATCACATTAGGATTCTCTTTTTAAGCTGTTCCTTAAAACACTAGTGCTTAGGAAATCTATTGGAGGCAGAAGCTGTCAAGGGTAGCCTAGGGTTAGGGTTAGGCTTAGGGTTAGGCTTAGGGTGCGGCTTTGGGTACGGGTTCGGGGAGGGCTATCGGTACGGCGTAGGGTATGGGTTAGGGTTAGGGTTTGGGCTCGGTTTAGGGTATTGGTTAGGATTAGGGTACGTGTTAGGGTTAGGGTAGGGGTTAGAGTTAGGGTACGCGTTAGGGTTAGGGTAGTTATTAAACCTATCCCACTCTCTAGATTCCCCTTAGCACATAAGGGTATATTATTTGGGGGTCCAGCCATGGAGAAGAGTTTAGACACAAGGATAATATAAGGAACACACCCATTATAAAGAAATCACATTAGGATTCTCTTTTTAAGCTGTTCTTTAAATTACTAGTGCTTAGGAAATCTATTGGAGGCAGAAGCAGTCAAGGGTAGCCTAGGGTTAGGGTTAAGCTTAGGGTTACGCTTAGGGAACTGCTTAGGGTACGGGTTCGGGGAGAGGTTCGGGTACGGCGTAGGGTATGGGTTAGGGTTAGGGTTTGGGTTAGTTTTAGGGTTAGGGCTCCGTTTAGGGTACGGGTTAGGATTAGGGTACGTGTTAGGGTTAGGGTAGGGGTTAGGGTTAGGGTACGCGTTAGGGTTAGGGTAGTTATTAAACCTATCTCACTCTCTAGATACCCCTTAGCACGTAAAGGAATATTATTTGGTGGTCTAGCCATGGAGAAGAGTTTAGACACTAGGATAAGATAAGGAACACACCCATTATAATGAAATCACATTAGGATTCTCTTTTTAAGCTGTTCCTTAAAACACTAGTGCTTAGGAAATCTATTGGAGGCAGAAGCAGTCAAGGGTAGCCTAGGGTTAGGGTTAGGCTTAGGGTTAGGCTTAGGGTACTGCTTACGGTACGGGTTCGGGGAGGGCTTCGGTTGCGGCGTAGGGTATGGGTTAGGGTTAGGGTTAGGGTTAATGTTGGGGTTAGGGCTCGGTTTAGGGTATTGGTTAGGATTAGGGTACGTGTTAGGGTTAGGGTAGGGGTTAGGGTTAGGGTACGCGTTAGGGTTAGGGTAGTTATTAAACCTATCCCACTCCCTAGATACCCCTTAGCACGTAAAGGAATATTATTTGGAGGTCCAGCCATGGAGAAGAGTTTAGACACTAGGATAAGATAAGGAACACACCCATTATAATGAAATCACATTAGGATTCTCTTTTTAAGCTGTTCCTTAAAACACTAGTGCTTAGGAAATCTATTGGAGGCAGAAGCAGTCAAGGGTAGCCTAGGGTTAGGGTTAGGCTTAGGGTTAGGCTTAGGGTACTGCTTACAGTACGGGTTCGGGGAGGGCTTCGGTTGCGGCGTAGGGTATGGGTTAGTGTTAGGGTTAGGGTTAATGTTGGGGTTAGGGCTCGGTTTAGGGTATTGGTTAGGATTAGGTTACGTGTTAGGGTTAGGGTAGGGTTTAGTGTTAGGGTACGCGTTAGGGTTAGCGTAGTTATTAAACCTATCCCACTCCCTAGATACCCCTTAGCACGTAAAGGAATATTATTTGGAGGTCCAGCCATGGAGAAGAGTTTAAACACTAGGATAAGATAAGGAACACACACATTATAAAGAAACCACATTAGGATTCTCTTTTTAAGCTGTTCCTTAAACCACTAGTGCTTAGGAAATCTATTGGAGGCAGAAGCTGTCAAGGGTAGGCTAGGGTTAGGGTTAGGCTTAAGGTTAGGCTTAGGATACGTCTTAGGGTACGGGTTCGGGGAGGGCTTCGGGTACGGTGTAGGGTATGGGTTAGGGTTAGGGTTAGGGTTAATGTTAGTGTTAGGGCTCGGTTTAGTGAATGGCTTAGGATTAGGTTACGTGTTAGGGTTAGGGTAGGGGTTAGGGTTAGGGTACGCATTAGGGTTACTGTAGTTATTAAACCTATCCCACTCTTTAGATACCCCTTAGCACGTAAAGGAATATTATTTGGGGGTCCAGCCATGGAGAAGAGTTTAGACACTAGGCTAAGATAAGGAACACACCCTTTATAAAGAAATCACATTAGGATTCTCTTTTTAAGCTGTTCCTTAAAACACTAGTGCTTAGGAAATCTATTGGAGGCAGAAGCAGTCAAGGGTAGCCTAGGGTTAGGTTTAGGCTTAGGGTTAGGGTTAGGGCACGGCTTAGGTTATGGGTTCGGGGAGGGGTTCGGGCACGGTGTAGGGTATGGGTTACGGTTAGGGTTAGGGTTAGTTTTAGGGCTAGGGCTCGGTTTAGAGTATGGTTTAGGAATAGGGTACGTGTTAGGGTTAGGGTAGGGGTTAGGGTTAGGGTATGTGTTAGGGTTAGGGTTATTAAACCTATCCCACTCTCTAGATACCCCTTAGCACGTAAAGGAATATTATGTGGGGATCCAGCCATGGAAAAGATTTTAGACACTAGGATAAGATAAGGAAGACACACATTATAAAGAAATCACATTAGGATTCTCTTTTTAAGCTGTTTCTTAAAACACTAGTGCTTAGGCAATCTATTGGGGGCAGAAACAGTCAAGAGTAGCCTAGTGTTAGGGTTAGGTTTAGGGTTAGGCTAAGGGTACGGCTTAGGGTACGGGTTCGGGGAGGGCTTTGGGTACGGCGTAGGGTATGGGTTAGTGTTAGGGTTAGAGTTAGTGTTAGGGTTAGGGCTCGGTTTAGGGTACAATTTAGGTTTAGGGTACGTGTTAGGGTTAGGGTAGTGGTTAGGGTTAGGGTACGCGTTAGGGTTAGGTTAGTTATTAAACCTATCCCACTCTCTAGATACCCCTTAGCACGTAAAGGAATATTATTTGGGGGTCCAGCCATGGAGAAGAGTTTAGACACTAAGATAATATAAGGAACACACACATTATAAAGAAATCACATTAGGATTCTCTTTTTAAGCTGTTCCTTAAAACACTAGTGCTTAGGAAATCTATTGGAGGCAGAAGCAGTCAAGGGTAGCCTAGGGTTAGGGTTAGGCTTAGGGTTAGGCTTAGGGCACTGCTTAGGGTACGGGTTCGGGGAGAGCTTCGGGTACGGCGTAGGGTATGGGTTAGGGTTAGGGTTTGGGTTAGTGTTAGGGTTAGGGCTCCGTTTAGGGTACGGGTTAGGATTAGGGTACGTGTTAGGGTTAGGGTAGGGGTTAGGGTTAGGGTACGCGTTAGGGTTAGGGTAGTTATTAAACCTATCTCACTCTCTAGATACCCCTTAGCACGTAAAGGAATATTATTTGGTGGTCTAGCCATGGAGAAGAGTTTAGACACTAGGATAAGATAAGGAACACACCCATTATAATGAAATCACATTAGGATTCTCTTTTTAAGCTGTTCCTTAAAACACTAGTGCTTAGGAAATCTATTGGAGGCAGAAGCAGTCAAGGGTAGCCTAGGGTTAGGGTTAGGCTTAGGGTTAGGCTTAGGGTACTGCTTACGGTACGGGTTCGGGGAGGGCTTCGGTTGCGGCGTAGGGTATGGGTTATGGTTAGGGTTAGGGTGAGTGTTGGGGTTAGGGTTCGGTTTAGGGTATTGGTTAGGATTTAGAGTACGTGTTAGGGTTAGGGTAGGGGTTAGGGTTAGGGTACGCATTAAGGTTAGTGTAGTTATTAAACCTATCTCACTCTCTAGATACCCCTTAGCACGTAAAGGAATATTATTTGGGGGTCCAGCCATGGAGAAGAGTTTAGACACTAGGCTAAGATAAGGAACACACCCTTTATAAAGAAATCACATTAGGATTCTCTTTTTAAGCTGTTTCTTAAAACACTAGTGCTTAGGCAATCTATTGGGGGCAGAAACAGTCAAGAGTAGCCTAGTGTTAGGGTTAGGCTTAGGGTTAGGCTAAGGGTACGGCTTAGGGTACGAGTTCAGGGAGGGCTTCGGGTACAGCGTAGGGTATGGGTTAGTGTTAGGGTTACAGTTAGTGTTAGGGTTAGGGCTCGGTTTAGGGTACAGTTTAGGTTTAGGGTACGTGTTAGGGTTAGGGTAGGGGTTAGGGTTAGGGTACGCGTTAGGGTTAGGGTAGTTATTAAACCTATCCCACTCTCTAGATACCCCTTAGCACGTAAAGGAATATTATTTGGGGGTCCAGCCATGGAGAAGAGTTTAGACACTAAGATAATATAAGGAACACACACATTATAAAGAAATCACATTAGGATTCTCTTTTTAAGCTGTTCCTTAAAACACTAGTGCTTAGGAAATCTATTGGAGGCAGAAGCAGTCAAGGGTAGCCTAGGGTTAGGGTTAGGCTTAGGGTTAGGCTGAGGGCACTGCTTAGGGTACGGGTTCGGGGAGAGCTTCGGGTACGGCGTAGGGTATGGGTTAGGGTTAGGGTTTGGGTTAGTGTTAGGGTTAGGGCTCCGTTTAGGGTACGGGTTAGGATTAGGGTCCGTGTTAGGGTTAGGGTAGGGGTTAGGGTTAGGGTACGCGTTAGGGTTAGGGTAGTTATTAAACCTATCTCACTCTCTAGATACCCCTTTGCACGTAAAGGAATATTATTTGGTGGTCTAGCCATGGAGAAGTGTTTAGACACTAGGATAAGATAAGGAACACACCCATTATAATGAAATCACATTAGGATTCTCTTTTTAAGCTGTTCCTTAAAACACTAGTGCTTAGGAAATCTATTGGAGGCAGAAGCAGTCAAGGGTAGCCTAGGGTTAGGTTTAGGCTTAGGGTTAGGCTTAGGGTACTGCTTACGGTACGGGTTCGGGGAGGGCTTCGGTTGCGGCGTAGGGTATGGGTTAGGGTTAGGGTGAGGGTTAATGTTGGGGTTAGGGCTCGGTTTAGGGTATTGGTTAGGATTAGGGTACGTGTTAGGGTTAGGGTAGGGGTTAGGGTTAGGGTACGCGTTAGGGTTAGGGTAGTTATTAAACCTATCCCACTCCCAAGATACCCCTTAGCACGTAAAGGAATATTATTTGGAGGTCCATCCATGGAGAAGAGTTTAAACACTAGGATAAGATAAGGAACACACACATTATAAAGAAACCGCATTAGGATTCTCTTTTTAAGCTGTTCCTTAAACCACTAGTGCTTAGGAAATCTATTGGAGGCAGAAGCAGTCAAGGGTAGGCTAGGGTTAGGGTTAGGCTTAAGGTTAGGCTTAGGATACGGCTTAGGGTATGGGTTCGGGGAGGGCTTCGGGTACAGTGGAGGGTATGGGTTAGGGTTAGGGTTAGGGTTAATGTTAGTGTTAGGGCTCGGTTTAGTGAACGGCTTAGGATTAGGTTACGTGTTAGGGTTAGGGTAGGGGTTAGGGTTAGGGTACGCATTAGGGTTACGGTAGTTATTAAACCTATCCCACTCTCTAGATACCCCTTAGCACGTAAAGGAATATTATTTGGGGGTCCAGCCATGGAGAAGAGTTTAGACACTAGGCTAAGATAAGGAACACACCCTTTATAACGAAATCACATTAGGATTCTCTTTTTAAGCTGTTCCTTAAACCACTAGTGCTTAGGAAATCTATTGGAGGCAGAAGCAGTCAAGGGTAGCCTAGGGTTAGGTTTAGGCTTAGGGTTAGGGTTAGGGCACGGATTAGGTTATGGGTTCGGGGCGGGGTTCGGGCACGGTGTAGGGTATGGGTTAGGGTTAGGGTTAGGGTTAGTTTTAGGGTTAGGGCTCGGTTTAGAGTACACTTTAGAAATAGGGTACGTGTTAGGGTTAGGGTAGGGGTTAGGGTTAGGGTATGTGTTAGGGTTAGGGTTATTAAACCTATCCCACTCTCTAGATACCCCTTAGCACGTAAAGGAATATTATTTGGGGATCCAGCCATGGAAAAGATTTTAGACACTAGGATAAGATAAGGAAGACACACATTATAAAGAAATCACATTAGGATTCTCTTTTTAAGCTCTTTCTTAAAACACTAGTGCTTAGGCAATCTATTGGGGGCAGAAACAGTCAAGAGTAGCCTAGTGTTAGGGTTAGGTTTAGGGTTAGGCTAAGGGTACGGCTTAGGGTACGGGTTCGGGGAGGGCTTCGGGTACGGCGTAGGTTATGGGTTAGTGTTAGGGTTAGAGTTAGTGTTAGGGTTAGGGCTCGGTTTAGGGTACAATTTAGGTTTAGGGTACGTGTTAGGGTTAGGGTAGGGGTTAGGGTTAGGGTACGCGTTAGGGTTAGGGTAGTTATTAAACCTATCCCACTCTCTAGATAACCCTTAGCACGTAAAGGAATATTATTTGGGGGTCCAGCCATGGAGAAGAGTTTAGACACTAAGATAATATAAGGAACACACACATTATAAAGAAATCAAATTAGGATTATCTTTTTAAGCTGTTCCTTAAAACACTAATGCTTAGGAAATCTATTGGAGGCAGAAGCAGTCAAGGGTAGCCTAGGGTTAGGGTTAGGCTTAGGGTTAGGCTTAGGGCACTGCTTAGGGTACGGGTTCGGGGAGAGCTTCGGGTACGGCGTAGGGTATGGGTTAGGGTTAGGGTTTGGGTTAGTGTTAGGGTTAGGGCTCCGTTTAGGGTACGGGTTAGGATTAGGGTACGTGTTAGGGTTAGGGTAGGGGTTAAGGTTAGGGTACGCATTAAGGTTAGTGTAGTTATTAAACCTATCTCACTCTCTAGATACCCCTTAGCACGTAAAGGAATATTATTTGGGGGTCCAGCCATGGAGAAGAGTTTAGACACTAGGCTAAGATAAGGAACACACCCTTTATAAAGAAATCACATTAGGATTCTCTTTTTAAGCTGTTCCTTAAAACAATAGTGCTTAGGAAATCTATTTGGGGCAGAAGCAGTCAAGGGTAGCCTAGTGTTAGGGTTAGGCTTAGGGTTATGCTAAGGGTACGGCTTAGGGTACGGGTTCGGGGAGGGCTTCGGGTACGGCGTAGGGTATGGGTTAGTGTTAGGGTTAGAGTTAGTGTTAGGGTTAGGGCTCGGTTTAGGGTACAGTTTAGGTTTAGGGTACGCGTTAGGGTTAGGGTAGTTATTAAACCTATCCCACTCTCTAGATACCCCTTAGCACGTAAAGGAATATTATTTGGGGGTCCAGCCATGGAGAAGAGTTTAGACACTAAGATAATATAAGGAACACACACATTATAAAGAAATCACATTAGGATTCTCTTTTTAAGCAGTTCCTTAAAACACTAGTGCTTAGGAAATCTATTGGAGGCAGAAGCAGTCAAGGGTAGCCTAGGGTTAGGGTTAGGCTTAGGGTTAGGCTTAGGGTGCGGCTTAGGGTTCGGGTTCGGGGAGGGCTATCGGTACGGCGTAGGGTATGGGTTAGGGTTAGGGTTAGGGTTAGTGTTAGGGTTAGGGCTCGGTTTAGGGTATTGGTTAGGATTAGAGTACGTGTTAGGGTTAGGGTAGGGGTTAGAGTTAGGGTACGCGTTAGGGTTAGGGTAGTTATTAAACCTATCCCACTCTCTAGATACCCCTTTGCACATAAAGGAATATTATTTGGGGGTCCAGCCATGGAGAAGAGTTTAGACACTAGGATAAGATAAGGAACACACCCATTATAAAGAAATCACATTAGGATTCTCTTTTTAAGCTGTTCTTTAAAACACTAGTGCTTAGGAAATCTATTGGAGGCAGAAGCAGTCAAGGGTAGCCTAGGGTTAGGGATAGGCTTAGGGTTAGGCTTAGGGCACTGCTTAGGGTACGGGTTCGGGGAGGGCTTCGGGTACGGCATAGGGTATGGATTAGGGTAAGGGTTAGGGTTAGTGTTAGGGTTAGGGCTAGGTTTAGGGTACGGTTTAGGATTAGGGTACGTGTTAGCGTTAGGGTAGGAGTTAGGGTTAGGGTACGTGTTTGGGTTAGGGTAGTTATTAAACCTATCCCACTCTCTAGATACCCCTTAGCACGTAAATAATATTATTTGGTGGTCCAGCCATGGAGAAGAGTTTAGACACTACGATAAGATAAGGAACACAACCATTATAAAGAAATCACATTAGGATTCTCTTTTTAAGCTGTTCCTTAAAACACTAGTGCTTAGGAAATCTATTGGAGGCAGAAGCTGTCAAGGGTAGCCTAGGGTTAGGGTTAGGCTTAGGGTTAGGCTTAGGGTGCGGCTTAGGGTACGGGTTCGGGGAGGGCTATCGGTACGGCGTAGGGTATGGGTTAGGGTTAGGGTTAGGGCTCGGTTTAGGGTATTGGTTAGGATTAGGGTACGTGTTAGGGTTAGGGTAGGGGTTAGAGTTAGGGTACGCGTTAGGGTTAGGGTAGTTATTAAACCTATCCCACTCTCTAGATTCCCCTTAGCACATAAGGGTATATTATTTGGGGGTCCAGCCATGGAGAAGAGTTTAGACACTAGGATAATATAAGGAACACACCCATTATAAAGAAATCACATTAGGATTCTCTTTTTAAGCTGTTCTTTAAATTACTAGTGCTTAGGAAATCTATTGGAGGCAGAAGCAGTCAAGGGTAGCCTAGGGTTAGGGTTAAGCTTAGGGTTACGCTTAGGGCACTGCTTAGGGTACGGGTTCGGGGAGGGCTTCGGGTACGTCGTAGGGTGTGGGTTAGGGTAAGGGTTAGGGTTAGTGTTGGGGTTAGGGCTCGGTTTAGGGTATTGGTTAGGATTTAGAGTACGTGTTAGGGTTACGGTAGGGGTTAGGGTTAGGGTACGCGTTAGGGTTAGGGTAGTTCTTAAACCTATCCCACTCTCTAGATACCCCTTAGCACGTAAAGGAATATTATTTGGTGATCCAGCCATGGAAAAGATTTTACACACTAGGATAAGATAAGGAAGACACACATTATAAAGAAATCACATTAGGATTCTCTTTCTAAGCTGTTTCTTAAAACACTAGTGCTTAGGCAATCTATTGGGGGCAGAAACAGTCAAGAGTAGCCTAGTGTTAGGGTTAGGCTTAGGGTTAGGCTAAGGGTACGGCTTAGGGTACGGGTTCGGGGAGGGCTTCGGGTACGGCGTAGGGTATGTGTTAGTGTTAGGGTTAGAGTTAGTGTTAGGGTTAAGGCTCGGTTTAGGGTACAGTTTAGGTTTAGGGTACCTGTTAGGGTTAGGGTAGGGGTTAGGGTACGCGTTAGGGTTAGGGTAGTTATTAAACCTATCCCACTCTCTAGATACCCCTTAGCACGTAAAGGAATATTATTTGGGGGTCCAGCCATGGAGAAGAGTTTAGACACTAAGATAATATAAGGAACACACACATTATAAAGAAATCACATTAGGATTCTCTTTTTAAGCTGTTCCTTAAAACACTAGTGCTTAGGAAATCTATTGGAGGCAGAAGCAGTCAAGGGTAGCCTAGGGTTAGGGTTAGGCTTAGGGTTAGGCTTAGGGCACTGCTTAGGGTACGGGTTCGGGGAGAGCTTCGGGTACGGCGTAGGGTATGGGTTAGGGTTAGGGTTTGGGTTAGTTTTAGGGTTAGGGCTCCGTTTAGGGTACGGGTTAGGATTAGGGTACGTGTTAGGGTTAGGGTAGGGGTTAGGGTTAGGGTACGCGTTAGGGTTAGGGTAGTTATTAAACCTATCTCACTCTCTAGATACCCCTTAGCACGTAAAGGAATATTATTTGGTGGTCTAGCCATGGAGAAGAGTTTAGACACTAGGATAAGATAAGGAACACACCCATTATAATGAAATCACATTAGGATTCTCTTTTTAAGCTGTTCCTTAAACCACTAGTGCTTAGGAAATCTATTGGAGGCAGAAGCAGTCAAGGGTAGGCTAGGGTTAGGGTTAGGCTTAGGGTTAGGCTTAGGGCACTGCTTAGGGTACGGGTTCGGGGAGGGCTTCGGTTACGGTGTAGGGTATGGGTTAGGGTTAGGGTTAGGGTTAATGTTAGTGTTAGGGCTCGGTTTAGTGAACGGCTTAGGATTAGGTTACGTGTTAGGGTTAGGTTAGGGGTTAGGGTTAGGGTACGCATTAGGGTTACGGTAGTTATTAAACCTATCCCACTCTCTAGATACCCCTTAGCACGTAAAGGAATATTATTTGGGGGTCCAGCCATGGAGAAGAGTTTAGACACTAGGCTAAGATAAGGAACACACCCTTTATAAAGAAATCACATTAGGATTCTCTTTTTAAGCTGTTCCTTAAACCACAAGTGCTTAGGAAATCTATTGGAGGCAGAAGCAGTCAAGGGTAGCCTAGGGTTAGGGTTAGGCTTAGAGTTAGGCTTAGGGTACGGCTTAGGGTACGGGTTCGGGGAGGGGTTTGGGTACGGCGAAGGGTATGGGTTAGGGTTAGGGTTTGGGTTAGTGTTAGGGTTAGGGCTCGGTTTAGGGTATTGGTTAGGATTAGGGTACGTGTTAGGGTGAGGGTAGGGGTTAGGGTTAGGGTACGCGTTAGGGTTAGGGTAGTTATTAAACCTATCCCACTCTCTAGATACCCCTTAGCACGTAAAGGAATATTATTTGGAGGTCCAGCCATGGAGAAGAGTTTAGGCACTAGGATAAGATAAGGAACACACACATTATAAAGAAATCACATTAGGATTCTCTTTTTAAGCTGTTCCTTAAAATACTAGTGCTTAGGAAATCTATTGGAGGCAGAAGCAGTCAAGGGTAGCCTAGGGTTAGGGTTAGGCTTAAGGTTAGGCTTAGGATACGGCTTAGGGTACGGGTTCGGGGAGGGCTTCAGGTACAGTGTAGGGTATGGGTTAAGGTTAGGGTTAGGGTTAATGTTAGTGTTAGGGCTCGGTTTAGTGTACGGCTTAGGATTAGGGTACCTGTTACGGCTAGGGCAGGGGTTAGGGTTAGGGTACGCATTAGGGTTAGGGTAGTTATTAAACCTATCCCACTCTCTAGATACCCGTTAGCACGTAAAGGAATATTATTTGGGGGTCCAGCCATGGAGAAGAGTTTAGACACTAGGATAAGATAAGGAACACACCCTTTATAAAGAAATCACTTTAGGATTCTCTTTTTAAGCTGTTCCTTAAAACACTAGTGCTTAGGAAATCTATTGGAGGCAGAAGCAGTCAAGGGTAGCCTAGGGTTAGGTTTAGGCTTATGGTTAGGGTTAGGGCACGGCTTAGGTTATGGGTTCGGGGAGGGGTTCGGGCACGGTGTAGGGTATGGGTTAGGGTTAGGGTTAGGGTTAGTTTTAGGGTTAGGGCTCGGTTTAGAGTACGGTTTAGGAATAGGGTACGTGTTAGGGTTAGGGTAGGGGTTAGGGTTAGGGTATGTGTTAGGGTTAGGGTAGTTATTAAACCTATCCCACTCTCTAGATACCCCTTAGCACGTAAAGGAATATTATTTGGGGGTCCAGCCATGGAGAAGAGTTTAGACACTAAGATAATATAAGGAACACACACATTATAAAGAAATCACATTAGGATTCTCTTTTTAAGCTGTTCCTTAAAACACTAGTGCTTAGGAAATCTATTGGAGGCAGAAGTAGTCAAGGGTAGCCTAGGGTTAGGGTTAGGCTTCGGGTTAGGCTTAGGGCACTGCTTAGGGTACGGGTTCGGGGAGAGCTTCGGGTACGGCGTAGGGTATGGGTTAGGGTTAGGGTTTGGGTTAGTGTTAGGGTTAGGGCTCCGTTTAGGGTACGGGTTAGGATTAGGGTACGTGTTAGGGTTAGGGTAGGGGTTAGGGTTAGGGTACGCGTTAGGGTTAGGGTAGTTATTAAACCTATCTCACTCTCTAGATACCCCTTAGCACGTAAAGGAATATTATTTGGTGGTCTAGCCATGGAGAAGAGTTTAGACACTAGGCTAAGATAAGGAACACACCCTTTATAAAGAAATCACATTAGGATTCTCTTTTTAAGCTGTTCCTTAAAACACTAGTGCTTAGGAAATCTATTGGAGGCAGAAGCAGTCAAGGGTAGCCTAGGGTTAGGGTTAGGCTTAGGGTTAGGCTTAGGGTACTGCTTACGGTACGGGTTCGGGGAGGGCTTCGGTTGCGGCGTAGGGTATGGGTTATGGTTAGGGTTAGGGTGAGTGTTGGGGTTAGGGCTCGGTTTCGGGTATTGGTTAGGATTTAGAGTACGTGTTAGGGTTAGGGTAGGGATTAGGGTTAGGGTACGCATTAAGGTTAGTGTAGTTATTAAACCTATCTCACTCTCTAGATACCCCTTAGCACGTAAAGGAATATTATTTGGGGGTCCAGCCATGGAGAAGAGTTTAGACACTAGGCTAAGATAAGGAACACACCCTTTATAAAGAAATCACATTAGGATTCTCTTTTTAAGCTGTTCCTTAAAACACTAGTGCTTAGGAAATCTATTGGAGGCAGAAGCAGTCAAGGGTAGCCTAGGGTTAGGTTTAGGCTTAGGGTTAGGGTTAGGGCACGGCTTAGGTTATGGGTTCGGGGAGGGGTTCGGGCACGGTGTAGGGTATGGGTTAGGGTTAGGGTTAGGGTTAGTTTTAGGGTTAGGGCTCGGTTTAGAGTACGGTTTAGGAATAGGGTACGTGTTAGGGTTAGGGTAGGGTTTAGGGTTAGGGTATGTGTTAGGGTTAGGGTTATTAAACCTATCCCACTCTCTAGATACCCCTTAGCACGTAAAGGAATATTATTTGGGGATCCAGCCATGGAAAAGATTTTACACACTAGGATAAGATAAGGAAGACACACATTATAAAGAAATCACATTAGGATTCTCTTTTTAAGCTGTTTCTTAAAACACTAGTGCTTAGGCAATCTATTGGGGGCAGAAACAGTCAAGAGTAGCCTAGTGTTAGGGTTAGGCTTAGGGTTAGGATAAGGGTACGGCTTAGGGTACGGGTTCGGGGAGGGCTTCGGGTACGGCGTAGGGTATGGGTTAGTGTTATTGTTAGAGTTAGTGTTAGGGTTAGGGCTCGGTTTAGGGTACAGTTTAGGTTTAGGGTACGTGTTAGGGTTAGGGTAGGGGTTAGGGTACGCGTTAGGGTTAGGGTAGTTATTAAACCTATCCCACTCTCTAGATACCCCTTAGCACGTAAAGGAATATTATTTGGGGGTCCAGCCATGGAGAAGAGTTTAGACACTAAGATAATATAAGGAACACACACATTATAAAGAAATCACATTAGGATTCTCTTTTTAAGCTGTTCCTTAAAACACTAGTGCTTAGGAAATCTATTGGAGGCAGAAGCAGTCAAGGGTAGCCTAGGGTTAGGGTTAGGCTTAGGGTTAGGCTTAGGGCACTGCTTAGGGTACGGGTTCGGGGAGAGCTTCGGGTACGGCGTAGGGTATGGTTTAGGGTTAGGGTTTGGGTTAGTGTTAGGGTTAGGGCTCCGTTTAGGGTACGGGTTAGGATTAGGGTACGTGTTAGGGTTAGGGTAGGGGTTAGGGTTAGGGTACGCGTTAGGGTTAGGGTAGTTATTAAACCTATCTCACTCTCTAGATACCCCTTAGCACGTAAAGGAATATTATTTGGTGGTCTAGCCATGGAGAAGAGTTTAGACACTAGGATAAGATAAGGAACACACCCATTATAATGAAATCACATTAGGATTCTCTTTTTAAGCTGTTCCTTAAAACACTAGTGCTTAGGAAATCTATTGGAGGCAGAAGCAGTCAAGGGTAGCCTAGGGTTAGGGTTAGGCTTAGGGTACTGCTTACGGTACGGGTTCGGGGAGGGCTTCGGTTGCGGCGTAGGGTATGGGTTATGGTTAGGGTTAGGGTGAGTGTTGGGGTTAGGGCTCGGTTTCGGGTATTGGTTAGGATTTAGAGTACGTGTTAGGGTTAGGGTAGGGGTTAGGGTTAGGGTACGCATTAAGGTTAGTGTAGTTATTAAACCTATCTCACTCTCTAGATACCCCTTAGCACGTAAAGGAATATTATTTGGGGGTCCAGCCATGGAGAAGAGTTTAGACACTAGGCTAAGATAAGGAACACACCCTTTATAAAGAAATCACATTAGGATTCTCTTTTTAAGCTGTTCCTTAAAACACTAGTGCTTAGGAAATCTATTGGAGGCAGAAGCAGTCAAGGGTAGCCTAGGGTTAGGTTTAGGCTTAGGGTTAGGGTTAGGGCACGGCTTAGGTTATGGGTTCGGGGAGGGGTTCGGGCACGGTGTAGGGTATGGGTTAGGGTTACGGTTAGTTTTAGGGTTAGGGCTCGGTTTAGAGTACGGTTTAGGAATAGGGTACGTGTTAGGGTTAGGGTAGGGTTTAGGGTTAGGGTATGTGTTAGGGTTAGGGTTATTAAACCTATCCCACTCTCTAGATACCCCTTAGCACGTAAAGGAATATTATTTGGGGATCCAGCCATGGAAAAGATTTTACACACTAGGATAAGATAAGGAAGACACACATTATAAAGAAATCACATTAGGATTCTCTTTTTAAGCTGTTTCTTAAAACACTAGTGCTTAGGCAATCTATTGGGGGCAGAAACAGTCAAGAGTAGCCTAGTGTTAGGGTTAGGCTTAGGGTTAGGATAAGGGTACGGCTTAGGGTACGGGTTCGGGGAGGGCTTCGGGTACGGCGTAGGGTATGGGTTAGTGTTATTGTTAGAGTTAGTGTTAGGGTTAGGGCTCGGTTTAGGGTACAGTTTAGGTTTAGGGTACGTGTTAGGGTTAGGGTAGGGGTTAGGGTACGCGTTAGGGTTAGGGTAGTTATTAAACCTATCCCACTCTCTAGATACCCCTTAGCACGTAAAGGAATATTATTTGGGGGTCCAGCCATGGAAAAGATTTTACACACTAGGATAAGATAAGGAAGACACACATTATAAAGAAATCACATTAGGATTCTCTTTTTAAGCTGTTCCTTAAAACACTAGTGCTTAGGAAATCTATTGGAGGCAGAAGCAGTCAAGGGTAGCCTAGGGTTAGTGTTAGGCTTAGGGTTAGGCTTAGGGCACTGCTTAGGGTACGGGTTCGGGGAGAGCTTCGGGTACGGCGTAGGGTATGGGTTAGGGTTAGGGTTTGGGTTAGTGTTAGGGTTAGGGCTCCGTTTAGGGTACGGGTTAGGTTTAGGGTACGTGTTAGGGTTAGGGTAGGGGTTAGGGTTAGGGTACGCGTTAGGGTTAGGGTAGTTATTAAACCTATCTCACTCTCTAGATACCCCTTAGCACGTAAAGGAATATTATTTGGTGGTCTAGCCATGGAGAAGAGTTTAGACACTAGGATAAGATAAGGAACACACCCATTATAATGAAATCACATTAGGATTCTCTTTTTAAGCTGTTCCTTAAAACACTAGTGCTTAGGAAATCTATTGGAGGCAGAAGCAGTCAAGGGTAGCCTAGGGTTAGGGTTAGGCTTAGGGTACTGCTTACGGTACGGGTTCGGGGAGGGCTTCGGTTGCGGCGTAGGGTATGGGTTATGGTTAGGGTTAGGGTGAGTGTTGGGGTTAGGGCTCGGTTTCGGGTATTGGTTAGGATTTAGAGTACGTGTTAGGGTTAGGGTAGGGGTTAGGGTTAGGGTACGCATTAAGGTTAGTGTAGTTATTAAACCTATCTCACTCTCTAGATACCCCTTAGCACGTAAAGGAATATTATTTGGGGGTCCAGCCATGGAGAAGAGTTTAGACACTAGGCTAAGATAAGGAACACACCCTTTATAAAGAAATCACATTAGGATTCTCTTTTTAAGCTGTTCCTTAAAACACTAGTGCTTAGGAAATCTATTGGAGGCAGAAGCAGTCAAGGGTAGCCTAGGGTTAGGTTTAGGCTTAGGGTTAGGGTTAGGGCACGGCTTAGGTTATGGGTTCGGGGAGGGGTTCGGGCACGGTGTAGGGTATGGGTTAGGGTTAGGGTTAGGGTTAGTTTTAGGGTTAGGGCTCGGTTTAGAGTACGGTTTAGGAATAGGGTACGTGTTAGGGTTAGGGTAGGGTTTAGGGTTAGGGTATGTGTTAGGCTTAGGGTTATTAAACCTATCCCACTCTCTAGATACCCCTTAGCACGTAAAGGAATATTATTTGGGGATCCAGCCATGGAAAAGATTTTACACACTAGGATAAGATAAGGAAGACACACATTATAAAGAAATCACATTAGGATTCTCTTTTTAAGCTGTTTCTTAAAACACTAGTGCTTAGGAAATCTATTGGAGGCAGAAGCAGTCAAGGGTAGCCTAGGGTTAGGGTTAGGCTTAGGGTTAGGCTTAGGGCACTGCTTAGGGTACGGGTTCGGGGAGAGCTTCGGGTACGGCGTAGGGTATGGGTTAGGGTTAGGGTTTGGGTTAGTGTTAGGGTTAGGGCTCCGTTTAGGGTACGGGTTAGGATTAGGGTACGTGTTAGGGTTAGGGTAGGGGTTAGGGTTAGGGTACGCGTTAGGGTTAGGGTAGTTATTAAACCTATCTCACTCTCTAGATACCCCTTAGCACGTAAAGGAATATTATTTGGTGGTCTAGCCATGGAGAAGAGTTTAGACACTAGGATAAGATAAGGAACACACCCATTATAATGAAATCACATTAGGATTCTCTTTTTAAGCTGTTCCTTAAAACACTAGTGCTTAGGAAATCTATTGGAGGCAGAAGCAGTCAAGGGTAGCCTAGGGTTAGGGTTAGGCTTAGGGTTAGGCTTAGGGTACTGCTTACGGTACGGGTTCGGGGAGGGCTTCGGTTGCGGCGTAGGGTATGGGTTATGGTTAGGGTTAGGGTGAGTGTTGGGGTTAGGGCTCGGTTTCGGGTATTGGTTAGGATTTAGAGTACGTGTTAGGGTTAGGGTAGGGGTTAGGGTTAGGGTACGCATTAAGGTTAGTGTAGTTATTAAACCTATCTCACTCTCTAGATACCCCTTAGCACGTAAAGGAATATTATTTGGGGGTCCAGCCATGGAGAAGAGTTTAGACACTAGGCTAAGATAAGGAACACACCCTTTATAAAGAAATCACATTAGGATTCTCTTTTTAAGCTGTTCCTTAAAACACTAGTGCTTAGGAAATCTATTGGAGGCAGAAGCAGTCAAGGGTAGCCTAGGGTTAGGTTTAGGCTTAGGGTTAGGGTTAGGGCACGGCTTAGGTTATGGGTTCGGGGAGGGGTTCGGGCACGGTGTAGGGTATGGGTTAGGGTTAGGGTTAGGGTTAGTTTTAGGGTTAGGGCTCGGTTTAGAGTACGGTTTAGGAATAGGGTACGTGTTAGGGTTAGGGTAGGGTTTAGGGTTAGGGTATGTGTTAGGGTTAGGGTTATTAAACCTATCCCACTCTCTAGATACCCCTTAGCACGTAAAGGAATATTATTTGGGGATCCAGCCATGGAAAAGATTTTACACACTAGGATAAGATAAGGAAGACACACATTATAAAGAAATCACATTAGGATTCTCTTTTTAAGCTGTTTCTTAAAACACTAGTGCTTAGGCAATCTATTGGGGGCAGAAACAGTCAAGAGTAGCCTAGTGTTAGGGTTAGGCTTAGGGTTAGGATAAGGGTACGGCTTAGGGTACGGGTTCGGGGAGGGCTTCGGGTACGGCGTAGGGTATGGGTTAGTGTTATTGTTAGAGTTAGTGTTAGGGTTAGGGCTCGGTTTAGGGTACAGTTTAGGTTTAGGGTACGTGTTAGGGTTAGGGTAGGGGTTAGGGTACGCGTTAGGGTTAGGGTAGTTATTAAACCTATCCCACTCTCTAGATACCCCTTAGCACGTAAAGGAATATTATTTGGGGGTCCAGCCATGGAGAAGAGTTTAGACACTAAGATAATATAAGGAACACACACATTATAAAGAAATCACATTAGGATTCTCTTTTTAAGCTGTTCCTTAAAACACTAGTGCTTAGGAAATCTATTGGAGGCAGAAGCAGTCAAGGGTAGCCTAGGGTTAGGGTTAGGCTTAGGGTTAGGCTTAGGGCACTGCTTAGGGTACGGGTTCGGGGAGAGCTTCGGGTACGGCGTAGGGTATGGGTTAGGGTTAGGGTTTGGGTTAGTGTTAGGGTTAGGGCTCCGTTTAGGGTACGGGTTAGGATTAGGGTACGTGTTAGGGTTAGGGTAGGGGTTAGGGTTAGGGTACGCGTTAGGGTTAGGGTAGTTATTAAACCTATCTCACTCTCTAGATACCCCTTAGCACGTAAAGGAATATTATTTGGTGGTCTAGCCATGGAGAAGAGTTTAGACACTAGGATAAGATAAGGAACACACCCATTATAATGAAATCACATTAGGATTCTCTTTTTAAGCTGTTCCTTAAAACACTAGTGCTTAGGAAATCTATTGGAGGCAGAATCAGTGAAGGGTAGCCTAGGGTTAGGTTTAGGCTTAGGGTTAGGGTTAGGGCACGGCTTAGGTTATGGGTTCGGGGAGGGGTTCGGGCACGGTGTAGGGTATGGGTTAGGGTTAGGGTTAGGGTTAGTTTTAGGGTTAGGGCTCGGTTTAGAGTACGGTTTAGGAATAGGGTACGTGTTAGGGTTAGGGTAGGGTTTAGGGTTAGGGTATGTGTTAGGGTTAGGGTTATTAAACCTATCCCACTCTCTAGATACCCCTTAGCACGTAAAGGAATATTATTTGGGGATCCAGCCATGGAAAAGATTTTACACACTAGGATAAGATAAGGAAGACACACATTATAAAGAAATCACATTAGGATTCTCTTTTTAAGCTGTTTCTTAAAACACTAGTGCTTATGCAATCTATTGGGGGCAGAAACAGTCAAGAGTAGCCTAGTGTTAGGGTTAGGCTTAGGGTTAGGATAAGGGTACGGCTTAGGGTACGGGTTCGGGGAGGGCTTCGGGTACGGCGTAGGGTATGGGTTAGTGTTATTGTTAGAGTTAATGTTAGGGTTAGGGCTCGGTTTAGGGTACAGTTTAGGTTTAGGGTACGTGTTAGGGTTAGGGTAGGGGTTAGGGTACGCGTTAGGGTTAGGGTAGTTATTAAACCTATCCCACTCTCTAGATACCCCTTAGCACGTAAAGGAATATTATTTGGGGGTCCAGCCATGGAGAAGAGTTTAGACACTAAGATAATATAAGGAACACACACATTATAAAGAAATCACATTAGGATTCTCTTTTTAAGCTGTTCCTTAAAACACTAGTGCTTAGGAAATCTATTGGAGGCAGAAGCAGTCAAGGGTAGCCTAGGGTTAGGGTTAGGCTTAGGGTTAGGCTTAGGGCACTGCTTAGGGTACGGGTTCGGGGAGAGCTTCGGGTACGGCGTAGGGTATGGGTTAGGGTTAGGGTTTGGGTTAGTGTTAGGGTTAGGGCTCCGTTTAGGGTACGGGTTAGGATTAGGGTACGTGTTAGGGTTAGGGTAGGGGTTAGGGTTAGGGTACGCGTTAGGGTTAGGGTAGTTATTAAACCTATCTCACTCTCTAGATACCCCTTAGCACGTAAAGGAATATTATTTGGTGGTCTAGCCATGGAGAAGAGTTTAGACACTAGGATAAGATAAGGAACACACCCATTATAATGAAATCACATTAGGATTCTCTTTTTAAGCTGTTCCTTAAAACACTAGTGCTTAGGAAATCTATTGGAGGCAGAAGCAGTCAAGGGTAGCCTAGGGTTAGGGTTAGGCTTAGGGTTAGGCTTAGGGTACTGCTTACGGTACGGGTTCGGGGAGGGCTTCGGTTGCGGCGTAGGGTATGGGTTATGGTTAGGGTTAGGGTGAGTGTTGGGGTTAGGGCTTGGTTTCGGGTATTGGTTAGGATTTAGAGTACGTGTTAGGGTTAGGGTAGGGGTTAGGGTTAGGGTACGCATTAAGGTTAGTGTAGTTATTAAACCTATCTCACTCTCTAGATACCCCTTAGCACGTAAAGGAATATTATTTGGGGGTCCAGCCATGGAGAAGAGTTTAGACACTAGGCTAAGATAAGGAACACACCCTTTATAAAGAAATCACATTAGGATTCTCTTTTTAAGCTGTTCCTTAAAACACTAGTGCTTAGGAAATCTATTGGAGGCAGAAGCAGTCAAGGGTAGCCTAGGGTTAGGTTTAGGCTTAGGGTTAGGGTTAGGGCACGGCTTAGGTTATGGGTTCGGGGAGGGGTTCGGGCACGGTGTAGGGTATGGGTTAGGGTTAGGGTTAGGGTTAGTGTTAGGGTTAGGGCTCGGTTTAGAGTACGGTTTAGGAATAGTGTACGTGTTAGGGTTAGGGTAGGGTTTAGGGTTAGGGTATGTGTTAGGGTTAGGGTTATTAAACCTATCCCACTCTCTAGATACCCCTTAGCACGTAAAGGAATATTATTTGGGGATCCAGCCATGGAAAAGATTTTACACACTAGGATAAGATAAGGAAGACACACATTATAAAGAAATCACATTAGGATTCTCTTTTTAAGCTGTTTCTT
>NW_028124250.1:0-42691 GCF_965194825.1 Balaenoptera physalus | reverse complement strand
GATGGGAAGCGAGATTTCTTTGTAGCGCTGATTTGCCTTTCCAGGTTGCTTGGTTGGCCAAAAAAGGGCGTATGCGTTTTTTCCTGAATATATTCAGGAAAAAACGCATACGCCCTTTTTGGCCAAGGGCATCATTGTCAACGTTTTGCGCTTTTCATGTGCTTTAAAGGCGATTCGAATCTACCTCCTGAAATCTGTTTCCTGCCAATTCTGCCTTGATTTCAAATCCTCTTCTTTGCCTTCCCTCAATATATTTGTGGACGAGAGTTATCATTTATAACACTGCAGGTTTGTGAATTGCAGTGCCCTGAAGCTCCATTTTACAAGTCGCTTTTTTGGGAGCCGGCCCGCAAAAGCGCAGGATGGCTTCAGGCCCTGTTCTGGTTCCGGGGGGCAGGCTGAGCCTGTGGTTAATTCTTCTTCCTGATGGGAAAATAGAGTGACCTGTGCCTGTCCCAACACCAAGAGCTAGTCTCTCATTGGTTCCCCGTCTTCCCGTTCATCCTCAGGACAAATTGCAACCTGTACGGAACAGGAGGTTAAAGGTGCTGATGCTCCAAGTAGGGAGATTGCTAGTAATGTGGCTGGAATGGCGAACTCGAGCACAAGGAGATGAGAAATGAGGTGCGTTTTAGAAACCTTTCCCCATCACACGCTGTACCATTCTTCTGGGTTTCTCATGCATGTTTTCGATGTAGGAAGATGCCCTTGAACCTGGAGATTTGGGACCCATGCGATGGGTAGCACGCAGTATTACTTTAAAGGGTCTGCGTTTGCTCACCCAACCTCACCAAACCTCTCAGCCCCAAGAGTGTCCACCCTTATGTCTCATCCAGCTGTGGGTCTAGATATGGTCAATCCAGGTTGCATCACAGCCCCTGAACGAATTGTGTAAGAATTTCTCTCTCTTTCCCTGTCTTTGTTTCATGGGTTTTTAAAAGTAATTTATTTTTATAATGGGTTTACCTGCTTTTCACGGCTGTGTTTATGCCGCTTTACACCCACTTGACACACTAACAGAGAGATATCAATCATAGGTTTTAAGATTATTACTAGTCAGATATATTCTTGTGCGGTGAATCGGGCGTGTTGAGTCCAGTTCTCTGAGCAAGGAGTAGGTCTTGTCTATTACATATTGGGATTATGGAACGGTATCTGAGCTAATTTGAAACTCTTGTTTTATGTATCACCCCACCTCACCTTTCCCGTTAAGCAGCCATAATGTGTTTTCTGCATGTGTGACTCTGTTCTGTTTTGTAATTCTGTTCAAGTGTAACGGTTTTTACATTCCCTCTATAAGTGACACCTTATGAGAAGTGTCCTTTTCTGTGTGACTTATTTCACTTAGAGTCGTCTTACCTAAATCCACTCATCATGCTGCTACTAGCCTTATGACATTGATTTCATGGCTGAGTGATATTCCATTGTACATAAGGACCACAACTTTTTTATCCATTTTTCGCTTTCCTGGGCTATTTAAGGTGGAATGAAGTGGAGGTCCTTGTCAACAGAGCAGCCCTAAACTTTGGGGTGCTTGTGTCTTGCTGATTTTAAATTTTCCCCGCTTTATCCCCCCATGCGTGGAAGTGCCCTATGCTCTCTAAGCTGTGTTTTTTAGATGTTTCAGGACACACCGTACACTTCTCCAGAGTGGCTGTTGGCAATTTACATCCCACCCATCAGTGTAGCAAGGCTCCCATTTCTCCATGGCCTGTCCTGCATTTCTGGTTTTGACACTTTTTTCAGCATGGCCCTTTTGACCGATGGGAAGCGAGACTTCTTTGTAGCGCTGATTTGCCTTTCCAGGTTGCTTGGTTGGCCAAAAAGGCGTATGCGTTTTTCCTGAATATATTCAGGAAAAAACGCATACGCCCTTTTTGGCCAAGGGCATCATTGTCAACGTTTTGCCGCTTTTCATGTGCTTTAAAGGCGATTCGAATCTACCTCCTGAAATCTGTTTCCTGCAATTCTGCCTTGATTTCAAATCCTCTTCTTTGCCTTCCCTCAATATATTTGTGGACGAGAGTTATCATTTATAACTCTGCAGGTTTGTGAATTGCAGTGCCCTGAAGCTCCATTTTACAAGTCGCTTTTTTGGGAGCCGGCCGCAAAAGCGCAGGATGGCTTCAGGCCCTGTTCTGGTTCCGGGGGGCAGGCTGAGCCTGTGGTTAATTCTTCTTCCTGATGGGAAAATAGAGTGACCTGTGCCTGTCCCAACACCAAGAGCTAGTCTCTCATTGGTTCCCCGTCTTCCCGTTCATCCTCAGGACAAATTGCAACCTGTACGGAACAGGAGGTTAAAGGTGCTGATGCTCCAAGTAGGGAGATTGCTAGTAAAGTGGCTGCAATGGCGAACCCGAGCACAAGGAGATGAGAAATGAGGTGCGTTTTAGAAAACCTTTCCCATCACACGGTGTACCATCTTCTGGGTTTCTCATGCATGTTTTCGATGTAGGAAGATGCCCTTGAACCTGGAGATTTGGGACCCATGCGATGGGTAGCACGCAGTATTACTTTAAAGGGTCTGCGTTTGCTCACCCAACCTCACCAAACCTCTCAGCCCCAAGAGTGTCCACCCCTTATGTCTCATCCAGCTGTGGGTCTAAGATATGGTCAATCCAGGTTGCATCACAGCCCCTGAACGAATTGTGTAAGAATTTTCTCTCTCTTTCCCTGTCTTTGTTTCATGGGTTTTTAAAAGTAATTTATTTTTATAATGGGGTTTAGCTGCTTTTCACGGCTGTGTTTATGCCGCTTTACACCCACTTGACACACTAACAGAGAGATATCAATTCATAGGTTTTAAGATTATTACTAGTCAGATATATTCTTGTGTGGTGAATCGGGCGTGTTGAGTCCAGTTCTCTGAGCAAGGAGTAGGTCTTGTCTATTACATATTGGGTTTATGGAATGGTATCTGAGCTAATTTGAAACTCTTGTTTTATGTATCACCCCACCTCACCTTTCCCGTTAAGCAGCCATAGTGTGTTTTTCTGCATGTGTGACTCTGTTCTGTTTTGTAATTCAGTTCAAGTGTAACGGTTTTTACATTCCCTCTATAAGTGACACCTTATGAGAAGTGTCCTTTTCTGTGTGACTTATTTCACTTAGAATCGTCTTACCTAAATCCACTCATCATGCTGCTACTAGCCTTATGACATTGATTTCATGGCTGAGTGATATTCCATTGTACATAAGGACCACAAGTTTTTAATCCATTTTTCGCTTCCCTGGGATATTTAAGGTGGAATGAAAGTGGAGGTCCTTGTCAACAGAGCAGCCCTAAACTTTGGGGTGCTTGTGTCTTGCTGATTTTCAATTTTCCCACTTTATTCCCCCATGCGTGGAAGTGCCCTATGCTCTCAAAGCTGTGTTTTTAGATGTTTCAGGACACACCGTACACTTCTCCAGAGTGGCTGTTGGCCAATTTACATCCCGCCCATCAGTGTAGCAAGGCTCCCATTTTTCCATGGCCTGTCCCTGCATTTCTGGTTTTGACACTTTTTTCAGCATGGCCCTTTTGAACGATGGGAAGCGAGACTTCTTTGTAGCGCTGATTTGCCTTTCCAGGTTGCTTGGTTGGCCAAAAAGGGCGTATGCGTTTTTTCCTGAATATATTCAGGAAAAAAACGCATACGCCCTTTTTGGCCAAGGGCATCATTGTCAACGTTTTGCCGCTTTCATGTGCTTTAAAGGCGATTCGAATCTACCTCCTGAAATCTGTTTCCTGCAATTCTGCCTTGATTTCAAATCCTCTTCTTTGCCTTCCTCAATATATTTGTGGACGAGAGTTATCATTTATAACTCTGCAGGTTTGTGAATTGCAGTGCCCTGAAGCTCCATTTTACAAGTCGCTTTTTCGGGAGCAGGCCGCAAAAGCGCAGGATGGCCTCAGGCCCTGTTCTTGTTCCAGGTGGCAGGCTGAGCCTGTGGTTAATTCTTCTTCCAGATGGGAAATAGAGTGACCTGTGCCTGTCCCAACACCAAGAGCTAGTCTCTCATTGGTTCCCCATCTTCCCGTTCATCCTCAGGACAAATTGCAACCTGTACGGAACAGGAGGTTAAAGGTGCTGATGCTCCAAGTAGGGAGATTGCTAGTAAAGTGGCTGGAATGGCGAACTCGAGCACAAGGAGATGAGAAATGAGGTGCGTTTTAGAAACCTTTCCCCATCAACACGCTGTACCATCTTCTGGGTTTCTCATGCATGTTTTCGATGTAGGGAAGATGCCCTTGAACTGGAGATTTGGGACCCATGCGATGGGTAGCACGCAGTATTACTTTAAAGGGTCTGCGTTTGCTCACCCAACCTCACCAAACCTCTCAGCCCCAAGAGTGTCCACCCTTATGTCTCATCCAGCTGTGGTCTAGATATGGTCAATCCAGGTTGTCATCACAGCCCCTGAACGAATTGTGTAAGAATTTCTCTCTCTTTCCCTGTCTTTGTTTCATGGGTTTTTAAAGTAATTTATTTTATAATGGGGTTTAGCTGCTTTTCACGGCTGTGTTTAGGCCGCTTTACACCCACTTGACACACTAACAGAGAGATATCAATACATAGGTTTTAAGATTATTACTAGTCAGATATATTCTTGTGCGGTGAATCGGGCGTGTTGAGTCAGTTCTCTGAGCAAGGAGTAGGTCTTGTCTATTACATATTGGGTTTATGGAACGGTATCTGAGCTAATTTGAAACTCTTGTTTTATGTATCACCCCACCTCACCTTTCCCGTTAAGCAGCCATAGTGTGTTTTCTGCATGTGTGACTCTGTTCCGTTTTGTAATTCATTTCAAGTGTAACGGTTTTTACATTCCCTCTATAAGTGACACCTTATGAGAAGTGTCTTTTTCTGTGTGACTTATTTCACTTAGAGTCGTCTTACCTAAATCCACTCATCATGCTGCTACTAGCCTTATGACATTGATTTCATGGCTGAGTGATATTCCATTGTACATAAGGACCACAACTTTTTTATCCATTTTTCGCTTTCCTGGGTTATTTAAGGTGGAATGAAGTGGAGGTCCTTGTCAACAGAGCAGCCCTAAACTTTGGGGTGCTTGTGTCTTGCTGATTTTCAATTTTCCCGCTTTATCCCCCCATGCGTGGAAGTGCCCTATGCTCTCTAAGCTGTGTTTTTTTGATGTTTCAGGACACACCGTACACTTTTCCAGAGTGGCTGTTGGCAGTGTACATCCCGCCCATCAGTGTAGCAAGGCTCCCATTTCTCCATGGCCTGTCCCTGCATTTCTGGTTTTGACACTTTTTTCAGCATGGCCCTTTTGACCGATGGGAAGCGAGACTTCTTTGTAGCGCTGATTTGCATTTCCAGGTTGCTTGGTTGGCCAAAAAGGGCGTATGCGTTTTTTCCTGAATATATTCAGGAAAAAACGCATACGCCCTTTTTCGCCAAGGGCATCATTGTCAACATTTTGCCGCTTTTCATGTGCTTTAAAGGCGCTTCGAATCTACCTCCTGAAATCTGTTTCCTGCAATTCTGCCTTGATTTCAAATCCTCTTCTTTGCCTTCCCTCAATATATTTGTGGACGAGAGTTATCATTTATAACTCTGCAGGTTTGTGAATTGCAGTGCCCTGAAGCTCCATTTTACAAGTCGCTTTTTTGGGAGCCAGCCGCAAAAGCGCAGGGTGGCTTCAGGCCCTGTTCTGGTTCCGGGGGGCAGGCTGAGCCTGTGGTTAATTCTTCTTCCTGATGGGAAAATAGAGTGACCTGTGCCTGTCCCAACACCAAGAGCTAGTCTCTCATTGGTTCCCCGTCTTCCCGTTCATCCTCAGGACAAATTGCAACCTGTACGGAACAGGAGGTTAAAGGTGCTGATGCTCCAAGTAGGGAGATTGCTAGTAAAGTGGCTGGAATGGTGAACCCGAGCACAAGGAGATGAGAAATGAGGTGCGTTTTAGAAAACCTTTCCCCATCACACGGTGTACCATCTTCTGGGTTTCTCATGCATGTTTTCGATGTAGGAAGATGCCCTTGAACCTGAGATTTGGGACCCATGCGATGGGTAGCACGCAGTATTACTTTAAAGGGTCTGCGTTTGCTCACCCAACCTCACCAAACCTCTCAGCCCCAAGAGTGTCCACCCTTATGTCTCATCCAGCTGTGGGTCTAGATATGGTCAATCCAGGTTGCATCACAGCCCCTGAACGAATTGTGTAAGAATTTCTCTCTCTTTCCCTGTCTTTGTTTCATGGGTTTTTAAAAGTAATTTATTTTTATAATGGGGTTTAGCTGCTTTTCACGGCTGTGTTTAGGCCGCTTTACACCCACTTGACACACTAACAGAGAGATATCAATACATAGGTTTTAAGATTATTACTAGTCAGATAATATTCTTGTGTGGTGAATCGGGCGTGTTGAGTCCAGTTCTCTGAGCAAGGAGTATGTCTTGTCTATTACATATTGGGTTTATGGAACGGTATCTGAGCTAATTTGAAACTCTTGTTTTATGTATCACCCCACCTCACCTTTCCCGTTAAGCCGCCATAGTGTGTTTTCTGCATGTGTGACTCTGTTCTGTTTTGTAATTCAGTTCAAGTGTAACGGTTTTTACATTCCCTCTATAAGTGACACCTTATGAGAAGTGTCCTTTTCTGTGTGACTTATTTCACTTAGAATCGTCTTACCTAAATCCACTCATCATGCTGCTACTAGCCTTATGACATTGATTTCATGGCTGAGTGATATTCCATTGTACATAAGGACCACAACTTTTTTATCCATTTTTCGCTTTCCTGGGATATTTAAGGTGGAATGAAGTGGAGGTCCTTGTCAACAGAGCAGCCCTAAACTTTGGGGTGCTTGTGTCTTGCTGATTTTAAAATTTTCCCGCTTTATCCCCCCATGCGTGGAAGTGCCCTATGCTCTCTAAGCTGTGTTTTTTAGATGTTTCAGGACACACCGTACACTTCTCCAGAGTGGCTGTTGGCAATTTACATCCCACCCATCAGTGTAGCAAGGCTACCATTTCTCCATGGCCTGTCCTGCATTTCTGGTTTTGACACTTTTTTCAGCATGGCCCTTTTGACCGATGGGAAGCGAGATTTCTTTGTAGCGCTGATTTGCCTTTCCAGGTTGCTTGGTTGGCCAAAAAGGGCGTATGCGTTTTTTCCTGAATATATTCAGGAAAAAACGCATACGCCCTTTTGGCCAAGGGCATCATTGTCAACGTTTTGCCGCTTTTCATGTGCTTTAAAGGCGATTCGAATCTACCTCCTGAAATCTGTTTCCTGCAATTCTGCCTTGATTTCAAATCCTCTTCTTTGCCTTCCCTCAATATATTTGTGGACGAGAGTTATCATTTATAACTCTGCAGGTTTGTGAATTGCAGTGCCCTGAAGCTCCATTTTACAAGTCGCTTTTTTGGGAGCCGCCGCAAAAGCGCAGGATGGCTTCAGGCCCTGTTCTGGTTCCGGGGGGCAGGCTGAGCCTGTGGTTAATTCTTCTTCCTGATGGGAAAATAGAGTGACCTGTGCCTGTCCCAACACCAAGAGCTAGTCTCTCATTGGTTCCCCGTCTTCCCGTTCATCCTCAGGACAAATTGCAACCTGTACGGAACAGGAGGTTAAAGGTGCTGATGCTCCAAGTAGGGAGATTGCTAGTAAAGTGGCTGGAATGGCGAACTCGAGCACAAGGAGATGAGAAATGAGGTGCGTTTTAGAAACCTTTCCCCATCACACGCTGTACCATCTCTGGGTTTCTCATGCATGTTTTCGATGTAGGAAGATGCCCTTGAACCTGGAGATTTGACCCATGCGATGGGTAGCACGCAGTATTACTTTAAAGGGTCTGCGTTTGCTCACCCAACCTCACCAAACCTCTCAGCCCCAAGAGTGTCCACCCTTATGTCTCATCCAGCTGTGGGTCTAGATATGGTCAATCCAGGTTGCATCACAGCCCCTGAACGAATTGTGTAAGAATTTCTCTCTCTTTCCCTGTCTTTGTTTCATGGGTTTTTAAAAGTAATTTATTTTTATAATGGGGTTTACCTGCTTTTCACGGCTGTGTTTATGCCGCTTTACACCCCACTTGACACACTAACAGAGAGATATCAATACATAGGTTTTAAGATTATTACTAGTCAGATATATTCTTGTGCGGTGAATCGGGCGTGTTGAGTCCAGTTCTCTGAGCAAGGAGTAGGTCTTGTCTATTACATATTGGGATTATGGAACGGTATCTGAGCTAATTTGAAACTCTTGTTTTATGTATCACCCCACCTCACCTTTCCCGTTAAGCAGCCATAATGTGTTTTCTGCATGTGTGACTCTGTTCTGTTTTGTAATTCTGTTCAAGTGTAACGGTTTTTACATTCCCTCTATAAGTGACACCTTATGAGAAGTGTCCTTTTCTGTGTGACTTATTTCACTTAGAGTCGTCTTACCTAAATCCACTCATCATGCTGCTACTAGCCTTATGACATTGATTTCATGGCTGAGTGATATTCCATTGTACATAAGGACCACAACTTTTTTATCCATTTTTCGCTTTCCTGGGCTATTTAAGGTGGAATGAAGTGGAGGTCCTTGTCAACAGAGCAGCCCTAAACTTTGGGGTGCTTGTGTCTTGCTGATTTTAAATTTTCCCGCTTTATCCCCCCATGCGTGGAAGTGCCCTATGCTCTCTAAGCTGTGTTTTTTAGATGTTTCAGGACACACCGTACACTTCTCCAGAGTGGCTGTTGGCAATTTACATCCCACCCATCAGTGTAGCAAGGCTCCCATTTCTCCATGGCCTGTCCTGCATTTCTGGTTTTGACACTTTTTTCAGCATGGCCCTTTTGACCGATGGGAAGCGAGACTTCTTTGTAGCGCTGATTTGCCTTTCCAGGTTGCTTGGTTGGCCAAAAAGGGCGTATGCGTTTTTTCCTGAATATATTCAGGAAAAAACGCATACGCCCTTTTTGGCCAAGGGCATCATTGTCAACGTTTTGCCGCTTTTCATGTGCTTTAAAGGCGATTCGAATCTACCTCCTGAAATCTGTTTCCTGCAATTCTGCCTTGATTTCAAATCCTCTTCTTTGCCTTCCCTCAATATATTTGTGGACGAGAGTTATCATTTATAACTCTGCAGGTTTGTGAATTGCAGTGCCCTGAAGCTCCATTTTACAAGTCGCTTTTTCGGGAGCAGGCCGCAAAAGCGCAGGATGGCCTCAGGCCCTGTTCTTGTTCCAGGTGGCAGGCTGAGCCTGTGGTTAATTCTTCTTCCTGATGGGAAAATAGAGTGACCTGTGCCTGTCCCAACACCAAGAGCTAGTCTCTCATTGGTTCCCCGTCTTCCCGTTCATCCTCAGGACAAATTGCAAGCTGTACGGAACAGGAGGTTAAAGGTGCTGATGCTCCAAGTAGGGAGATTGCTAGTAAAGTGGCTGGAATGGCGAACCCGAGCACAAGGAGATGAGAAATGAGGTGCGTTTTAGAAACCTTTCCCCATCACACGGTGTACCATCTTCTGGGTTTCTCATGCATGTTTTTGATGTAGGAAGAGGCCCTTGAACCTGGAGATTTGGGACCCATGCGATGGGTAGCACGCAGTATTACTTTAAAGGGTCTGCGTTTGCTCACCCAACCTCACCAAACCTCTCAGCCCCAAGAGTGTCCACCCTTATGTCTCATCCAGCTGTGGGTCTAGATATGGTCAATCCAGGTTGCATCACAGCCCCTGAACGAATTGTGTAAGAATTTCTCTCTCTTTCCCTGTCTTAGTTTCATGGGTTTTTAAAAGTAATTTATTTTTATAATGGGGTTTAGCTGCTTTTCATGGCTGTGTTTATGCCGCTTTACACCCACTTGACACACTAACAGAGAGATATCAATACATAGGTTTTAAGATTATTACTAGTCAGATATATTCTTGTGCGGTGAATCGGGCGTGTTGAGTCCAGTTCTCTGAGCAAGGAGTAGGTCTTGTCTATTACATATTGGGTTTATGGAACGGTATCTGAGCTAATTTGAAACTCTTGTTTTGTGTATCACCCCACCTCACCTTTCCCGTTAAGCAGCCATAGTGTGTTTTCTGCATGTGTGACTCTGTTCTGTTTTGTAATTCAGTTCAATTGTAACGGTTTTTACATTCCCTCTATAAGTGACACCTTATGAGAAGTGTCCTTTTCTGTGTGACTTATTTCACTTAGAATCGTCTTACCTAAATCCACTCATCATGCTGCTACTAGCCTTATGACATTGATTTCATGGCTGAGTGATATTCCATTGTACATAAGGACCACAACTTTTTTATCCATTTTTCGCTTTCCTGGGATATTTAAGGTGGAATGAAGTGGAGGTCCTTGTCAACAGAGCAGCCCTAAACTTTGGGGTGCTTGTGTCTTGCTGATTTTCAATTTTCCCACTTTATTCCCCCATGCGTGGAAGTGCCCTATGCTCTCAAAGCTGTGTTTTTTAGATGTTTCAGGACACACCGTACACTTCTCCAGAGTGGCTGTTGGCAATTTACATCCCGCCCATCAATGTAGCAAGGCTCCCATTTCTCCATGGCCTGTCCTGCATTTCTGGTTTTGACACTTTTTTCAGCATGGCCCTTTTGAACGATGGGAAGCGAGACTTCTTTGTAGCACTGATTTGGCTTTCCAGGTTGCTTGGTTGGCCAAAAAGGGCGTATGCGTTTTTTCCTGAATATATTCAGGAAAAAACGCATACGCCCTTTTTGGCCAAGGGCATCATTGTCAACGTTTTGCCGCTTTTCATGTGCTTTAAAGGCGATTCGAATCTACCTCCTGAAATCTGTTTCCTGCAATTCTGCCTTGATTTCATATCCTCTTCTTTGCCTTCCCTCAATATATTTGTGGACGAGAGTTATCATTTATAACTCTGCAGGTTTGTGAATTGCAGTGCCCTGAAGCTCCATTTTACAAGTCGCTTTTTCGGGAGCAGGCCGCAAAAGCGCAGGATGGCTTCAGGCCCTGTTCTGGTTCCGGGGGGCAGGCTGAGCCTGTGGTTAATTCTTCTTCCTGATGGGAAAATAGAGTGACCTGTGCCTGTCCCAACACCAAGAGCTAGTCTCTCATTGGTTCCCCATCTTCCCGTTCATCCTCAGGACAAATTGCAACCTGTACGGAACAGGAGGTTAAAGGTGCTGATGCTCCAAGTAGGGAGATTGCTAGTAAAGTGGCTGGAATGGCGAACTCGAGCACAAGGAGATGAGAAATGAGGTGCGTTTTAGAAACCTTTCCCCATCACACGCTGTACCATCTTCTGGGTTTCTCATGCATGTTTTCGATGTAGGAAGATGCCCTTGAACCTGGAGATTTGGGACCCATGCGATGGGTAGCACGCAGTATTACTTTAAAGGGTCTGCGTTTGCTCACCCAACCTCACCAAACCTCTCAGCCCCAAGAGTGTCCACCCTTATGTCTCATCCAGCTGTGGGTCTAGATATGGTCAATCCAGGTTGCATCACAGCCCCTGAACGAATTGTGTAAGAATTTCTCTCTCTTTCCCTGTCTTTGTTTCATGGGTTTTTAAAAGTAATTTATTTTTATAATGGGGTTTAGCTGCTTTTCACGGCTGTGTTTAGGCCGCTTTACACCCACTTGACACACTAACAGAGAGATATCAATACATAGGTTTTAAGATTATTACTAGTCAGATATATTCTTGTGCGGTGAATCGGGCGTGTTGAGTCCAGTTCTCTGAGCAAGGAGTAGGTCTTGTCTATTACATATTGGGTTTATGGAACGGTATCTGAGCTAATTTGAAACTCTTGTTTTATGTATCACCCCACCTCACCTTTCCCGTTAAGCAGCCATAGTGTGTTTTCTGCATGTGTGACTCTGTTCCGTTTTGTAATTCAGTTCAAGTGTAACGGTTTTTACATTCCCTCTATAAGTGACACCTTATGAGAAGTGTCCTTTTCTGTGTGACTTATTTCACTTAGAGTCGTCTTACCTAAATCCACTCATCATGCTGCTACTAGCCTTATGACATTGATTTCATGGCTGAGTGATATTCCATTGTACATAAGGACCACAACTTTTTTATCCATTTTTCGCTTTCCTGGGTTATTTAAGGTGGAATGAAGTGGAGGTCCTTGTCAACAGAGCAGCCCTAAACTTTGGGGTGCTTGTGTCTTGCTGATTTTCAATTTTCCCGCTTTATCCCCCCATGCGTGGAAGTGCCCTATGCTCTCTAAGCTGTGTTTTTTTGATGTTTCAGGACACACCGTACACTTTTCCAGAGTGGCTGTTGGCAGTGTACATCCCGCCCATCAGTGTAGCAAGGCTCCCATTTCTCCATGGCCTGTCCTGCATTTCTGGTTTTGACACTTTTTTCAGCATGGCCCTTTTGACCGATGGGAAGCGAGACTTCTTTGTAGCGCTGATTTGCATTTCCAGGTTGCTTGGTTGGCCAAAAAGGGCGTATGCGTTTTTTCCTGAATATATTCAGGAAAAAACGCATACGCCCTTTTTCGCCAAGGGCATCATTGTCAACATTTTGCCGCTTTTCATGTGCTTTAAAGGCGCTTCGAATCTACCTCCTGAAATCTGTTTCCTGCAATTCTGCCTTGATTTCAAATCCTCTTCTTTGCCTTCCCTCAATATATTTGTGGACGAGAGTTATCATTTATAACTCTGCAGGTTTGTGAATTGCAGTGCTCTGAAGCTCCATTTTACAAGTCGCTTTTTTGGGAGCCAGCCGCAAAAGCGCTGGGTGGCTTCAGGCCCTGTTCTGGTTCCGGGGGGCAGGCTGAGCCTGTGGTTAATTCTTCCTCCTGATGGGAAAATAGAGTGACCTGTGCCTGTCCCAACACCAAGAGCTAGTCTCTCATTGGTTCCCCGTCTTCCCGTTCATCCTCAGGACAAATTGCAACCTGTACGGAACAGGAGGTTAAAGGTGCTGATGCTCCAAGTAGGGAGATTGCTAGTAAAGTGGCTGGAATGGTGAACCCGAGCACAAGGAGATGAGAAATGAGGTGCGTTTTAGAAACCTTTCCCCATCACACGGTGTACCATCTTCTGGGTTTCTCATGCATGTTTTCGATGTAGGAAGATGCCCTTGAACCTGGAGATTTGGGACCCATGCGATGGGTAGCACGCAGTATTACTTTAAAGGGTCTGCGTTTGCTCACCCAACCTCACCAAACCTCTCAGCCCCAAGAGTGTCCACCCTTATGTCTCATCCAGCTGTGGGTCTAGATATGGTCAATCCAGGTTGCATCACAGCCCCTGAACGAATTGTGTAAGAATTTCTCTCTCTTTCCCTGTCTTTGTTTCATGGGTTTTTAAAAGTAATTTATTTTTATAATGGGGTTTAGCTGCTTTTCACGGCTGTGTTTAGGCCGCTTTACACCCACTTGACACACTAACAGAGAGATATCAATACATAGGTTTTAAGATTATTACTAGTCAGATATATTCTTGTGTGGTGAATCGGGCGTGTTGAGTCCAGTTCTCTGAGCAAGGAGTATGTCTTGTCTATTACATATTGGGTTTATGGAACGGTATCTGAGCTAATTTGAAACTCTTGTTTTATGTATCACCCCACCTCACCTTTCCCGTTAAGCCGCCATAGTGTGTTTTCTGCATGTGTGACTCTGTTCTGTTTTGTAATTCAGTTCAAGTGTAACGGTTTTTACATTCCCTCTATAAGTGACACCTTATGAGAAGTGTCCTTTTCTGTGTGACTTATTTCACTTAGAATCGTCTTACCTAAATCCACTCATCATGCTGCTACTAGCCTTATGACATTGATTTCATGGCTGAGTGATATTCCATTGTACATAAGGACCACAACTTTTTGATCCATTTTTCGCTTTCCTGGGATATTTAAGGTGGAATGAAGTGGAGGTCCTTGTCAACAGAGCAGCCCTAAACTTTGGGGTGCTTGTGTCTTGCTGATTTTCAATTTTCCCACTTTATCCCCCCATGCGTGAAAGTGCCCTATGCTCTCTAAGCTGTGTTTTTTAGATGTTTCAGGACACACCGTACACTTCTCCAGAGTGGCTGTTGGCAATTTACATCCCACCCATCAGTGTAGCAAGGCTCCCATTTCTCCATGGCCTGTCCTGCATCTCTGGTTTTGACACTTTTTTCAGCATGGCCCTTTTGACCGATGGGAAGCGAGACTTCTTTGTAGCGCTGATTTGCCTTTACAGGTTGCTTGGTTGGCCAAAAAGGGCGTATGCGTTTTTTCCTGAATATATTCAGGAAAAAACGCATAAGCCCTTTTTGGCCAAGGGCATCATTGTCAACGTTTTGCCGCTTTTCATGTGCTTTAAAGGCGATTCGAATCTACCTCCTGAAATCTGTTTCTTGCAATTCTGCCTTGATTTCAAATCCTCTTCTTTGCCTTCCCTCAATATATTTGTGGACGAGAGTTATCATTTATAACTCTGCAGGTTTGTGAATTGCAGTGCCCTGAAGCTCCATTTTACAAGTCGCATTTTTGGGAGCTGGCCGCAAAAGCGCAGGATGGCTTCAGGCCCTGTTCTGGTTCCGGGGGGCAGGCTGAGCCTGTGGTTAATTCTTCTTCCTGATGGGAAAATAGAGTGACCTGTGCCTGTCCCAACACCAAGAGCTAGTCTCTCATTGGTTTCCCGTCTTCCCGTTCATCCTCAGGACAAATTGCAACCTGTACGGAACAGGAGGTTAAAGGTGCTGATGCTCCAAGTAGGGAGATTGCTAGTAAAGTGGCTGGAATGGCGAACCCGAGCACAAGGAGATGAGAAATGAGGTGCGTTTTACAAAACTTTCCCCATCACATGGTGTACCATCTTCTGGGTTTCTCATGCATGTTTTCGATGTAGGAAGATGCCCTTGAACCTGGAGATTTGGGATCCATGCGATGGGTAGCACGCAGTATTACTTTAAAGGGTCTGCGTTTGCTCACCCAACCTCACCAAACCTCTCAGCCCCAAGAGTGTCCACCCTTATGTCTCATCCAGCTGTGGGTCTAGATATGGTCAATCCAGGTTGCATCACAGCCCCTGAACGAATTGTGTAAGAATTTCTCTCTCTTTCCCTGTTTGTGTTTCATGGGTTTTTAAAAGTAATTTATTTTTATAATGGGGTTTAGCTGCTTTTCACGGCTGTGTTTATGCCGCTTTACACCCACTTGACACACTAACAGAGAGATATCAATACATAGGTTTTAAGATTATTACTAGTCAGATATATTCTTGTGCGGTGAATCGGGCGTGTTGAGTCCAGTTCTCTGAGCAAGGAGTAGGTCTTGTCTATTACATATTGGGTTTATGGAACGGTATCTGTGCTAATTTGAAACTCTTGTTTTATGTATCACCCCACCTCACCTTTCCCGTTAAGCAGCCATAGTGTGTTTTCTGCATGTGTGACTCTGTTCTGTTTTGTAATTCAGTTCAAGTGTAACGGTTTTTACATTCCCTCTATAAGTGACACCTTATGAGAAGTGTCCTTTTCTGTGTGACTTATTTCACTTAGAATCGTCTTACCTAAATCCACTCATCATGCTGCTACTAGCCTTATGACATTGATTTCATGGCTGAGTGTTATTCCATTGTACATAAGGACCACAACTTTTTGATCCATTTTTCGCTTTCCTGGGATATTTAAGGTGGAATGAAGTGGAGGTCCTTGTCAACAGAGCAGCCCTAAACTTTGGGGTGCTTGTGTCTTGCTGATTTTCAATTTTCCCACTTTATCCCACCATGTGTGGAAGTGCGCTATGCTCTCTAAGCTGTGTTTTTTAGATGTTTCAGGACACACCGTACACTTCTCCAGAGTGGCTGTTGGCAATTTACATCCCGCCCATCAGTGTAGCAAGGCTCCCATTTCTCCAGGGCCTGTCCTGCATTTCTGGTTTTGACACTGTTTTCAGCATGGCCCTTTTGACCGATGGGAAGCGAGACTTCTTTGTAGCGCTGATTTGCCTTTCCAGGTTGCTTGGTTGGCCAAAAAGGGCGTATGCGTTTTTTCCTGAATATATTCAGGAAAAAACGCATACGCCCTTTTTGGCCAAGGGCATCATTGTCAACGTTTTGCCGCTTTTCATGTGCTTTAAAGGCGATTCGAATCTACCTCCTGAAATCTGTTTCCTGCAATTCTGCCTTGATTTCAAATCCTCTTCTTTGCCTTCCCTCAATATATTTGTGGACGAGAGTTATCATTTATAACTCTGCAGGTTTGTGAATTGCAGTGCCCTGAAGCTCCATTTTACAAGTCGCATTTTTGGGAGCTGGCCGCAAAAGCGCAGGATGGCTTCAGGCCCTGTTCTGGTTCCGGGGGGCAGGCTGAGCCTGTGGTTAATTCTTCTTCCTGATGGGAAAATAGAGTGACCTGTGCCTGTCCCAACACCAAGAGCTAGTCTCTCATTGGTTTCCCGTCTTCCCGTTCATCCTCAGGACAAATTGCAACCTGTACGGAACAGGAGGTTAAAGGTGCTGATGCTCCAAGTAGGGAGATTGCTAGTAAAGTGGCTGGAATGGCGAACTCGAGCACAAGGAGATGAGAAATGAGGTGCGTTTTAGAAACCTTTCCCCATCACACGCTGTACCATCTTCTGGGTTTCTCATGCATGTTTTCGATGTAGGAAGATGCCCTTGAACCTGGAGATTTGGGACCCATGCGATGGGTAGCACGCAGTATTACTTTAAAGGGTCTGCGTTTGCTCACCCAACCTCACCAAACCTCTCAGCCCCAAGAGTGTCCACCCTTATGTCTCATCCAGCTGTGGGTCTAGATATGGTCAATCCAGGTTGCATCACAGCCCCTGAACGAATTGTGTAAGAATTTCTCTCTCTTTCCCTGTCTTTGTTTCATGGGTTTTTAAAAGTAATTTATTTTTATAATGGGGTTTAGCTGCTTTTCACGGCTGTGTTTAGGCCGCTTTACACCCACTTGACACACTAACAGAGAGATATCAATACATAGGTTTTAAGATTATTACTAGTCAGATATATTCTTGTGCGGTGAATCGGGCGTGTTGAGTCCAGTTCTCTGAGCAAGGAGTAGGTCTTGTCTATTACATATTGGGTTTATGGAACGGTATCTGAGCTAATTTGAAACTCTTGTTTTATGTATCACCCCACCTCACCTTTCCCGTTAAGCAGCCATAGTGTGTTTTCTGCATGTGTGACTCTGTTCCGTTTTGTAATTCAGTTCAAGTGTAACGGTTTTTACATTCCCTCTATAAGTGACACCTTATGAGAAGTGTCCTTTTCTGTGTGACTTATTTCACTTAGAGTCGTCTTACCTAAATCCACTCATCATGCTGCTACTAGCCTTATGACATTGATTTCATGGCTGAGTGATATTCCATTGTACATAAGGACCACAACTTTTTTATCCATTTTTCGCTTTCCTGGGTTATTTAAGGTGGAATGAAGTGGAGGTCCTTGTCAACAGAGCAGCCCTAAACTTTGGGGTGCTTGTGTCTTGCTGATTTTCAATTTTCCCGCTTTATCCCCCCATGCGTGGAAGTGCCCTATGCTCTCTAAGCTGTGTTTTTTTGATGTTTCAGGACACACCGTACACTTTTCCAGAGTGGCTGTTGGCAGTGTACATCCCGCCCATCAGTGTAGCAAGGCTCCCATTTCTCCATGGCCTGTCCTGCATTTCTGGTTTTGACACTTTTTTCAGCATGGCCCTTTTGACCGATGGGAAGCGAGACTTCTTTGTAGCGCTGATTTGCATTTCCAGGTTGCTTGGTTGGCCAAAAAGGGCGTATGCGTTTTTTCCTGAATATATTCAGGAAAAAACGCATACGCCCTTTTTCGCCAAGGGCATCATTGTCAACATTTTGCCGCTTTTCATGTGCTTTAAAGGCGCTTCGAATCTACCTCCTGAAATCTGTTTCCTGCAATTCTGCCTTGATTTCAAATCCTCTTCTTTGCCTTCCCTCAATATATTTGTGGACGAGAGTTATCATTTATAACTCTGCAGGTTTGTGAATTGCAGTGCCCTGAAGCTCCATTTTACAAGTCGCTTTTTTGGGAGCCAGCCGCAAAAGCGCAGGGTGGCTTCAGGCCCTGTTCTGGTTCCGGGGGGCAGGCTGAGCCTGTGGTTAATTCTTCTTCCTGATGGGAAAATAGAGTGACCTGTGCCTGTCCCAACACCAAGAGCTAGTCTCTCATTGGTTCCCCGTCTTCCCGTTCATCCTCAGGACAAATTGCAACCTGTACGGAACAGGAGGTTAAAGGTGCTGATGCTCCAAGTAGGGAGATTGCTAGTAAAGTGGCTGGAATGGTGAACCCGAGCACAAGGAGATGAGAAATGAGGTGCGTTTTAGAAACCTTTCCCCATCACACGGTGTACCATCTTCTGGGTTTCTCATGCATGTTTTCGATGTAGGAAGATGCCCTTGAACCTGGAGATTTGGGACCCATGCGATGGGTAGCACGCAGTATTACTTTAAAGGGTCTGCGTTTGCTCACCCAACCTCACCAAACCTCTCAGCCCCAAGAGTGTCCACCCTTATGTCTCATCCAGCTGTGGGTCTAGATATGGTCAATCCAGGTTGCATCACAGCCCCTGAACGAATTGTGTAAGAATTTCTCTCTCTTTCCCTGTCTTTGTTTCATGGGTTTTTAAAAGTAATTTATTTTTATAATGGGGTTTAGCTGCTTTTCACGGCTGTGTTTAGGCCGCTTTACACCCACTTGACACACTAACAGAGAGATATCAATACATAGGTTTTAAGATTATTACTAGTCAGATATATTCTTGTGTGGTGAATCGGGCGTGTTGAGTCCAGTTCTCTGAGCAAGGAGTATGTCTTGTCTATTACATATTGGGTTTATGGAACGGTATCTGAGCTAATTTGAAACTCTTGTTTTATGTATCACCCCACCTCACCTTTCCCGTTAAGCCGCCATAGTGTGTTTTCTGCATGTGTGACTCTGTTCTGTTTTGTAATTCAGTTCAAGTGTAACGGTTTTTACATTCCCTCTATAAGTGACACCTTATGAGAAGTGTCCTTTTCTGTGTGACTTATTTCACTTAGAATCGTCTTACCTAAATCCACTCATCATGCTGCTACTAGCCTTATGACATTGATTTCATGGCTGAGTGATATTCCATTGTACATAAGGTCCACAACTTTTTTATCCATTTTTCGCTTTCCTGGGATATTTAAGGTGGAAGGAAGTGGAGGTCCTTGTCAACAGAGCAGCCCTAAACTTTGGGGTGCTTGTGTCTTGCTGATTTTCAATTTTCCCACTTTATCCCCCCATGCGTGGAAGTGCCCTATGCTCTCTAAGCTGTGTTTTTTAGATGTTTCAGGACACACCGTACACTTCTCCAGAGTGGCTGTTGGCAATGTACATCCCGCCCATCAGTGTAGCAAGGCTCCCATTTCTCCATGGCCTGTCCTGCATTTCTGGTTTTGACACTTTTTTCAGCATGGCCCTTTTGACCGATGGGAAGCGAGACTTCTTTGTAGCGCTGATTTGCCTTTCCAGGTTGCTTGGTTGGCCAAAAAGGGCGTATGCGTTTTTTCCTGAATATATTCAGGAAAAAACGCATACGCCCTTTTTGGCCAAGGGCATCATTGTCAACGTTTTGCCGCTTTTCATGTGCTTTAAAGGCGATTCGAATCTACCTCCTGAAATCTGTTTCCTGCAATTCTGCCTTGATTTCAAATCCTCTTCTTTGCCTTCCCTCAATATATTTGTGGACGAGAGTTATCATTTATAACTCTGCAGGTTTGTGAATTGCAGTGCCCTGAAGCTCCATTTTACAAGTCGCTTTTTTGGGAGCCGGCCGCAAAAGCGCATGGTGGCTTCAGGCCCTGTTCTGGTTAAGGGGGGCAGGCTGAGCCTGTGGTTAATTCTTCTTCCTGATGGGAAAATAGAGTGACCTGTGCCTGTCCCAACACCAAGAGCTAGTCTCTCATTGGTTCCCCGTCTTCCCGTTCATCCTCAGGACAAATTGCAACCTGTACGGAACAGGAGGTTAAAGGTGCTGATGCTCCAAGTAGGGAGATTGCTAGTAAAGTGGCTGGAATGGCGAACCCGAGCACAAGGAGATGAGAAATGAGGTGCGTTTTAGAAACCTTTCCCCATCACACGGTGTACCATCTTCTGGGTTTCTCATGCATGTTTTCGATGTAGGAAGATGCCCTTGAACCTGGAGATTTGGGACCCATGCGATGGGTAGCACGCAGTATTACTATAAAGGGTATGCGTTTGCTCACCCAACCTCACCAAACCTCTCAGCCCCAAGAGTGTCCACCCTTATGTCTCATCCAGCTGTGGGTCTAGATATGGTGAATCCAGGTTGCATCACAGCCCCTGAACGAATTGTGTAAGAATTTCTCTCTCTTTCCCTGTCTTTGTTTCATGGGTTTTTAAAAGTAATTTATTTTTATAATGGGGTTTAGCTGCTTTTCACGGCTGTGTTTAGGCCGCTTTACACCCACTTGACACACTAACAGAGAGATATCAATACATAGGTTTTAAGATTATTACTAGTCAGATATATTCTTGTGCGGTGAATCGGGCGTGTTGAGTCCAGTTCTCTGAGCAAGGAGTAGGTCTTGTCTATTACATATTGGGTTTATGGAATGGTATCTGAGCTAATTTGAAACTCTTGTTTTATGTATCACCCCACCTCACCTTTCCCGTTAAGCAGCCATAGTGTGTTTTCTGCATGTGTGACTCTGTTCTGTTTTGTAATTCAGTTCAAGTGTAACGGTTTTTACATTCCCTCTATAAGTGACACCTTATGAGAAGTGTCCTTTTCTGTGTGACTTATTTCACTTAGAATCGTCTTACCTAAATCCACTCATCATGCTGCTACTAGCCTTATGACATTGATTTCATGGCTGAGTGATATTCCATTGTACATAAGGACCACAACTTTTGTATCCATTTTTCGCTTTCCTGGGATATTTAAGGTGGAAGGAAGTGGAGGTCCTTGTCAACAGAGCAGCCCTAAACTTTGGGGTGCTTGTGTCTTGCTGATTTTCAATTTTCCCACTTTATCCGCCCATGCGTGGAAGTGCCCTATGCTCTCTAAGCTGTGTTTTTTAGATGTTTCAGGACACACCGTACACTTCTCCAGAGTGGCTGTTGGCAATGTACATCCCGCCCATCAGTGTAGCAAGGCTCCCATTTCTCCATGGCCTGTCCTGCATTTCTGGTTTTGACACTTTTTTCAGCATGGCCCTTTTGACCGATGGGAAGCGAGACTTCTTTGTAGCGCTGATTTGCCTTTCCAGGTTGCTTGGTTGGCCAAAAAGGGCGTATGCGTTTTTTCCTGAATATACTCAGGAAAAAACGCATACGCCCTTTTTGGCCAAGGGCATCATTGTCAACGTTTTGCCGCTTTTCATGTGATTTAAAGGCGATTCGAATCTACCTCCTGAAATCTGTTTCCTGCAATTCTGCCTTGATTTCAAATCCTCTTCTTTGCCTTCCCTCAATATATTTGTGGACGAGAGTTATCATTTATAACTCTGCAGGTTTGTGAATTGCAGTGCCCTGAAGCTCCATTTTACAAGTCGCTTTTTTGGGAGCCGGCCGCAAAAGCGCAGGGTGGCTTCAGGCCCTGTTCTGGTTCCGGGGGGCAGGCTGAGCCTGTGGTTAATTCTTCTTCCTGATGGGAAAATAGAGTGACCTGTGCCTGTCCCAACACCAAGAGCTAGTCTCTCATTGGTTCCCCGTCTTCCCGTTCATCCTCAGGACAAATTGCAACCTGTACGGAACAGGAGGTTAAAGGTGCTGATGCTCCAAGTAGGGAGATTGCTAGTAAAGTGGCTGGAATGGCGAACCCGAGCACAAGGAGATGAGAAATGAGGTGCGTTTTAGAAACCTTTCCCCATCACACGGTGTACCATCTTCTGGGTTTCTCATGCATGTTTTCGATGTAGGAAGATGCCCTTGAACCTGGAGATTTGGGACCCATGCGATGGGTAGCACGCAGTATTACTTTAAAGGGTCTGCGTTTGCTCACCCAACCTCACCAAACCTCTCAGCCCCAAGAGTGTCCACCCTTATGTCTCATCCAGCTGTGGGTCTAGATATGGTCAATCCAGGTTGCATCACAGCCCCTGAACGAATTGTGTAAGAATTTCTCTCTCTTTCCCTGTCTTTGTTTCATGGGTTTTTAAAAGTAATTTATTTTTATAATGGGGTTTAGCTGCTTTTCACGGCTGTGTTTAGGCCGCTTTACACCCACTTGACACACTAACAGAGAGATATCAATACATAGGTTTTAAGATTATTACTAGTCAGATATATTCTTGTGCGGTGAATCGGGCGTGTTGAGTCCAGTTCTCTGAGCAAGGAGTAGGTCTTGTCTATTACATATTGGGTTTATGGAACGGTATCTGAGCTAATTTGAAACTCTTGTTTTATGTATCACCCCACCTCACCTTTCCCGTTAAGCCGCCATAGTGTGTTTTCTGCATGTGTGACTCTGTTCTGTTTTGTAATTCAGTTCAAGTGTAACGGTTTTTACATTCCCTCTATAAGTGACACCTTATGAGAAGTGTCCTTTTCTGTGTGACTTATTTCACTTAGAATCGTCTTACCTAAATCCACTCATCATGCAGCTACTAGCCTTATGACATTGATTTCATGGCTGAGTGATATTCCATTGTACATAAGGACCACAACTTTTTTATCCATTTTTCGCTTTCCTGGGATATTTAAGGTGGAATGAAGTGGAGGTCCTTGTCAACAGAGCAGCCCTAAACTTTGGGGTGCTTGTGTCTTGCTGATTTTCAATTTTCCCACTTTATTCCCCCATGCGTGGAAGTGCCCTATGCTCTCAAAGCTGTGTTTTTTAGATGTTTCAGGACACACCGTACACTTCTCCAGAGTGGCTGTTGGCAATTTACATCCCGCCCATCAATGTAGCAAGGCTCCCATTTCTCCATGGCCTGTCCTGCATTTCTGGTTTTGACACTTTTTTCAGCATGGCCCTTTTGAACGATGGGAAGCGAGACTTCTTTGTAGCACTGATTTGGCATTCCAGGTTGCTTGGTTGGCCAAAAAGGGCGTATGCGTTTTTTCCTGAATATATTCAGGAAAAAACGCATACGCCCTTTTTGGCCAAGGGCATCATTGTCAACGTTTTGCCGCTTTTCATGTGCTTTAAAGGCGATTCGAATCTACCTCCTGAAATCTGTTTCCTGCAATTCTGCCTTGATTTCATATCCTCTTCTTTGCCTTCCCTCAATATATTTGTGGACGAGAGTTATCATTTATAACTCTGCAGGTTTGTGAATTGCAGTGCCCTGAAGCTCCATTTTACAAGTCGCTTTTTCGGAAGCAGGCCGCAAAAGCGCAGGATGGCTTCAGGCCCTGTTCTGGTTCCGGGGGGCAGGCTGAGCCTGTGGTTAATTCTTCTTCCTGATGGCAAAATAGAGTGACCTGTGCCTGTCCCAACACCAAGAGCTAGTCTCTCATTGGTTCCCCATCTTCCCGTTCATCCTCAGGACAAATTGCAACCTGTACGGAACAGGAGGTTAAAGGTGCTGATGCTCCAAGTAGGGAGATTGCTAGTAAAGTGGCTGGAATGGCGAACTCGAGCACAAGGAGATGAGAAATGAGGTGCGTTTTAGAAACCTTTCCCCATCACACGCTGTACCATCTTCTGGGTTTCTCATGCATGTTTTCGATGTAGGAAGATGCCCTTGAACCTGGAGATTTGGGACCCATGCGATGGGTAGCACGCAGTATTACTTTAAAGGGTCTGCGTTTGCTCACCCAACCTCACCAAACCTCTCAGCCCCAAGAGTGTCCACCCTTATGTCTCATCCAGCTGTGGGTCTAGATATGGTCAATCCAGGTTGCATCACAGCCCCTGAACGAATTGTGTAAGAATTTCTCTCTCTTTCCCTGTCTTTGTTTCATGGGTTTTTAAAAGTAATTTATTTTTATAATGGGGTTTAGCTGCTTTTCACGGCTGTGTTTAGGCCGCTTTACACCCACTTGACACACTAACAGAGAGATATCAATACATAGGTTTTAAGATTATTACTAGTCAGATATATTCTTGTGCGGTGAATCGGGCGTGTTGAGTCCAGTTCTCTGAGCAAGGAGTAGGTCTTGTCTATTACATATTGGGTTTATGGAACGGTATCTGAGCTAATTTGAAACTCTTGTTTTATGTATCACCCCACCTCACCTTTCCCGTTAAGCAGCCATAGTGTGTTTTCTGCATGTGTGACTCTATTCCGTTTTGTAATTCAGTTCAAGTGTAACGGTTTTTACATTCCCTCTATAAGTGACACCTTATGAGAAGTGTCCTTTTCTGTGTGACTTATTTCACTTAGAGTCGTCTTACCTAAATCCACTCATCATGCTGCTACTAGCCTTATGACATTGATTTCATGGCTGAGTGATATTCCATTGTACATAAGGACCACAACTTTTTTATCCATTTTTCGCTTTCCTGGGTTATTTAAGGTGGAATGAAGTGGAGGTCCTTGTCAACAGAGCAGCCCTAAACTTTGGGGTGCTTGTGTCTTGCTGATTTTCAATTTTCCCGCTTTATCCCCCCATGCGTGGAAGTGCCCTATGCTCTCTAAGCTGTGTTTTTTTGATGTTTCAGGACACACCGTACACTTTTCCAGAGTGGCTGTTGGCAGTGTACATCCCGCCCATCAGTGTAGCAAGGCTCCCATTTCTCCATGGCCTGTCCTGCATTTCTGGTTTTGACACTTTTTTCAGCATGGCCCTTTTGACCGATGGGAAGCGAGACTTCTTTGTAGCGCTGATTTGCATTTCCAGGTTGCTTGGTTGGCCAAAAAGGGCGTATGCGTTTTTTCCTGAATATATTCAGGAAAAAACGCATACGCCCTTTTTGGCCAAGGGCATCATTGTCAACATTTTGCCGCTTTTCATGTGCTTTAAAGGCGCTTCGAATCTACCTCCTGAAATCTGTTTCCTGCAATTCTGCCTTGATTTCAAATCCTCTTCTTTGCCTTCCCTCAATATATTTGTGGACGAGAGTTATCATTTATAACTCTGCAGGTTTGTGAATTGCAGTGCCCTGAAGCTCCATTTTACAAGTCGCTTTTTTGGGAGCCGGCCGCAAAAGCGCAGGGTGGCTTCAGGCCCTGTTCTGGTTCCGGGCGGCAGGCTGAGCCTGTGGTTAATTCTTCTTCCTGATGGGAAAATAGAGTGACCTGTGCCTGTCCCAACACCAAGAGCTAGTCTCTCATTGGTTCCCCGTCTTCCCGTTCATCCTCAGGACAAATTGCAACCTGTACGGAACAGGAGGTTAAAGGTGCTGATGCTCCAAGTAGGGAGATTGCTAGTAAAGTGGCTGGAATGGCGAACCCGAGCACAAGGAGATGAGAAATGAGGTGCGTTTTAGAAACCTTTCCCCATCACACGGTGTACCATCTTCTGGGTTTCTCATGCATGTTTTCGATGTAGGAAGATGCCCTTGAACCTGGAGATTTGGGACCCATGCGATGGGTAGCACGCAGTATTACTTTAAAGGGTCTGCGTTTGCTCACCCAACCTCACCAAACCTCTCAGCCCCAAGAGTGTCCACCCTTATGTCTCATCCAGCTGTGGGTCTAGATATGGTCAATCCAGGTTGCATCACAGCCCCTGAACGAATTGTGTAAGAATTTCTCTCTCTTTCCCTGTCTTTGTTTCATGGGTTTTTAAAAGTAATTTATTTTTATAATGGGGTTTAGCTGCTTTTCACGGCTGTGTTTAGGCCGCTTTACACCCACTTGACACACTAACAGAGAGATATCAATACATAGGTTTTAAGATTATTACTAGTCAGATATATTCTTGTGTGGTGAATCGGGCGTGTTGAGTCCAGTTCTCTGAGCAAGTAGTATGTCTTGTCTATTACATATTGGGTTTATGGAACGGTATCTGAGCTAATTTGAAACTCTTGTTTTATGTATCACCCAACCTCACCTTTCCCGTTAAGCCGCCATAGTGTGTTTTCTGCATGTGTGACTCTGTTCTGTTTTGTAATTCAGTTCAAGTGTAACGGTTTTTACATTCCCTCTATAAGTGACACCTTATGAGAAGTGTCCTTTTCTGTGTGACTTATTTCACTTAGAATCGTCTTACCTAAATCCACTCATCATGCTGCTACTAGCCTTATGACATTGATTTCATGGCTGAGTGATATTCCATTGTACATAAGGTCCACAACTTTTTTATCCATTTTTCGCTTTCCTGGGATATTTAAGGTGGAAGGAAGTGGAGGTCCTTGTCAACAGAGCAGCCCTAAACTTTGGGGTGCTTGTGTCTTGCTGATTTTCAATTTTCCCACTTTATCCGCCCATGCGTGGAAGTGCCCTATGCTCTCTAAGCTGTGTTTTTTAGATGTTTCAGGACACACCGTACACTTCTCCAGAGTGGCTGTTGGCAATGTACATCCCGCCCATCAGTGTAGCAAGGCTCCCATTTCTCCATGGCCTGTCCTGCATTTCTGGTTTTGACACTTTTTTCAGCATGGCCCTTTTGACCGATGGGAAGCGAGACTTCTTTGTAGCGCTGATTTGCCTTTCCAGGTTGCTTGGTTGGCCAAAAAGGGCGTATGCGTTTTTTCCTGAATATACTCAGGAAAAAACGCATACGCCCTTTTTGGCCAAGGGCATCATTGTCAACGTTTTGCCGCTTTTCATGTGCTTTAAAGGCGATTCGAATCTACCTCCTGAAATCTGTTTCCTGCAATTCTGCCTTGATTTCAAATCCTCTTCTTTGCCTTCCCTCAATATATTTGTGGACGAGAGTTATCATTTATAACTCTGCAGGTTTGTGAATTGCAGTGCCCTGAAGCTCCATTTTACAAGTCGCTTTTTTGGGAGCCGTCCGCAAAAGCGCAGGGTGGCTTCAGGCCCTGTTCTGGTTCCGGGGGGCAGGCTGAGCCTGTGGTTAATTCTTCTTCCTGATGGGAAAATAGAGTGACCTGTGCCTGTCCCAACACCAAGAGCTAGTCTCTCATTGGTTCCCCGTCTTCCCGTTCATCCTCAGGACAAATTGCAACCTGTACGGAACAGGAGGTTAAAGGTGCTGATGCTCCAAGTAGGGAGATTGCTAGTAAAGTGGCTGGAATGGCGAACCCGAGCACAAGGAGATGAGAAATGAGGTGCGTTTTAGAAACCTTTCCCCATCACACGGTGTACCATCTTCTGGGTTTCTCATGCATGTTTTCGATGTAGGAAGATGCCCTTGAACCTGGAGATTTGGGACCCATGCGATGGGTAGCACGCAGTATTACTTTAAAGGGTCTGCGTTTGCTCACCCAACCTCACCAAACCTCTCAGCCCCAAGAGTGTCCACCCTTATGTCTCATCCAGCTGTGGGTCTAGATATGGTCAATCCAGGTTGCATCACAGCCCCTGAACGAATTGTGTAAGAATTTCTCTCTCTTTCCCTGTCTTTGTTTCATGGGTTTTTAAAAGTAATTTATTTTTATAATGGGGTTTAGCTGCTTTTCACGGCTGTGTTTAGGCCGCTTTACACCCACTTGACACACTAACAGAGAGATATCAATACATAGGTTTTAAGATTATTACTAGTCAGATATATTCTTGTGCGGTGAATCGGGCGTGTTGAGTCCAGTTCTCTGAGCAAGGAGTAGGTCTTGTATATTACATATTGGGTTTATGGAACGGTATCTGAGCTAATTTGAAACTCTTGTTTTATGTATCACCCCACCTCACCTTTCCCGTTAAGCCGCCATAGTGTGTTTTCTGCATGTGTGACTCTGTTCTGTTTTGTAATTCAGTTCAAGTGTAACGGTTTTTACATTCCCTCTATAAGTGACACCTTATGAGAAGTGTCCTTTTCTGTGTGACTTATTTCACTTAGAATCGTCTTACCTAAATCCACTCATCATGCAGCTACTAGCCTTATGACATTGATTTCATGGCTGAGTGATATTCCATTGTACATAAGGACCACAACTTTTTTATCCATTTTTCGCTTTCCTGGGATATTTAAGGTGGAAGGAAGTGGAGGTCCTTGTCAACAGAGCAGCCCTAAACTTTGGGGTGCTTGTGTCTTGCTGATTTTCAATTTTCCCACTTTATCCCCCCATGCGTGGAAGTGCCCTATGCGCTCTAAGCTGTGTTTTTTAGATGTTTCAGGACACACCGTACACTTCTCCAGAGTGGCTGTTGGCAATGTACATCCCGCCCATCAGTGTAGCAAGGCTCCCATTTCTCCATGGCCTGTCCTGCATTTCTGGTTTTGACACTTTTTTCAGCATGGCCCTTTTGACCGATGGGAAGCGAGACTTCTTTGTAGCGCTGATTTGCCTTTCCAGGTTGCTTGGTTGGCCAAAAAGGGCGTATGCGTTTTTTCCTGAATGTATTCAGGAAAAAACGCATACGCCCTTTTTGGCCAAGGGCATCATTGTCAACGTTTTGCCGCTTTTCATGTGCTTTAAAGGCGATTCGAATCTACCTCCTGAAATCTGTTTCCTGCAATTCTGCCTTGATTTCAAATCCTCTTCTTTGCCTTCCCTCAATATATTTGTGGACGAGAGTTATCATTTATAACTCTGCAGGTTTGTGAATTGCAGTGCCCTGAAGCTCCATTTTACAAGTCGCTTTTTTGGGAGCCGGCCGCAAAAGCGCAGGGTGGCTTCAGGCCCTGTTCTGGTTAAGGGGGGCAGGCTGAGCCTGTGGTTAATTCTTCTTCCTGATGGGAAAATAGAGTGACCTGTGCCTGTCCCAACACCAAGAGCTAGTCTCTCATTGGTTCCCCGTCTTCCCGTTCATCCTCAGGACAAATTGCAACCTGTACGGAACAGGAGGTTAAAGGTGCTGATGCTCCAAGTAGGGAGATTGCTAGTAAAGTGGCTGGAATGGCGAACCCGAGCACAAGGAGATGAGAAATGAGGTGCGTTTTAGAAACCTTTCCCCATCACACGGTGTACCATCTTCTGGGTTTCTCATGCATGTTTTCGATGTAGGAAGATGCCCTTGAACCTGGAGATTTGGGACCCATGCGATGGGTAGCACGCAGTATTACTATAAAGGGTATGTGTTTGCTCACCCAACCTCACCAAACCTCTCAGCCCCAAGAGTGTCCACCCTTATGTCTCATCCAGCTGTGGGTCTAGATATGGTCAATCCAGGTTGCATCACAGCCCCTGAACGAATTGTGTAAGAATTTCTCTCTCTTTCCCTGTCTTTGTTTCATGGGTTTTTAAAAGTAATTTATTTTTATAATGGGGTTTAGCTGCTTTTCACGGCTGTGTTTAGGCCGCTTTACACCCACTTGACACACTAACAGAGAGATATCAATACATAGGTTTTAAGATTATTACTAGTCAGATATATTCTTGTGCGGTGAATCGGGCGTGTTGAGTCCAGTTCTCTGAGCAAGGAGTAGGTCTTGTCTATTACATATTGGGTTTATGGAATGGTATCTGAGCTAATTTGAAACTCTTGTTTTATGTATCACCCCACCTCACCTTTCCCGTTAAGCAGCCATAGTGTGTTTTCTGCATGTGTGACTCTGTTCTGTTTTGTAATTCAGTTCAAGTGTAACGGTTTTTACATTCCCTCTATAAGTGACACCTTATGAGAAGTGTCCTTTTCTGTGTGACTTATTTCACTTAGAATCGTCTTACCTAAATCCACTCATCATGCTGCTACTAGCCTTATGACATTGATTTCATGGCTGAGTGATATTCCATTGTACATAAGGACCACAACTTTTGTATCCATTTTTCGCTTTCCTGGGATATTTAAGGTGGAAGGAAGTGGAGGTCCTTGTCAACAGAGCAGCCCTAAACTTTGGGGTGCTTGTGTCTTGCTGATTTTCAATTTTCCCACTTTATCCGCCCATGCGTGGAAGTGCCCTATGCTCTCTAAGCTGTGTTTTTTAGATGTTTCAGGACACACCGTACACTTCTCCAGAGTGGCTGTTGGCAATGTACATCCCGCCCATCAGTGTAGCAAGGCTCCCATTTCTCCATGGCCTGTCCTGCATTTCTGGTTTTGACACTTTTTTCAGCATGGCCCTTTTGACCGATGGGAAGCGAGACTTCTTTGTAGCGCTGATTTGCCTTTCCAGGTTGCTTGGTTGGCCAAAAAGGGCGTATGCGTTTTTTCCTGAATATACTCAGGAAAAAACGCATACGCCCTTTTTGGCCAAGGGCATCATTGTCAACGTTTTGCCGCTTTTCATGTGCTTTAAAGGCGATTCGAATCTACCTCCTGAAATCTGTTTCCTGCAATTCTGCCTTGATTTCAAATCCTCTTCTTTGCCTTCCCTCAATATATTTGTGGACGAGAGTTATCATTTATAACTCTGCAGGTTTGTGAATTGCAGTGCCCTGAAGCTCCATTTTACAAGTCGCTTTTTTGGGAGCCGGCCGCAAAAGCGCAGGGTGGCTTCAGGCCCTGTTCTGGTTCCGGGGGGCAGGCTGAGCCTGTGGTTAATTCTTCTTCCTGATGGGAAAATAGAGTGACCTGTGCCTGTCCCAACACCAAGAGCTAGTCTCTCATTGGTTCCCCGTCTTCCCGTTCATCCTCAGGACAAATTGCAACCTGTACGGAACAGGAGGTTAAAGGTGCTGATGCTCCAAGTTGGGAGATTGCTAGTAAAGTGGCTGGAATGGCGAACCCGAGCACAAGGAGATGAGAAATGAGGTGCGTTTTAGAAACCTTTCCCCATCACACGGTGTACCATCTTCTGGGTTTCTCATGCATGTTTTCGATGTAGGAAGATGCCCTTGAACCTGGAGATTTGGGACCCATGCGATGGGTAGCACGCAGTATTACTTTAAAGGGTCTGCGTTTGCTCACCCAACCTCACCAAACCTCTCAGCCCCAAGAGTGTCCACCCTTATGTCTCATCCAGCTGTGGGTCTAGATATGGTCAATCCAGGTTGCATCACAGCCCCTGAACGAATTGTGTAAGAATTTCTCTCTCTTTCCCTGTCTTTGTTTCATGGGTTTTTAAAAGTAATTTATTTTTATAATGGGGTTTAGCTGCTTTTCACGGCTGTGTTTAGGCCGCTTTACACCCACTTGACACACTAACAGAGAGATATCAATACATAGGTTTTAAGATTATTACTAGTCAGATATATTCTTGTGCGGTGAATCGGGCGTGTTGAGTCCAGTTCTCTGAGCAAGGAGTAGGTCTTGTCTATTACATATTGGGTTTATGGAACGGTATCTGAGCTAATTTGAAACTCTTGTTTTATGTATCACCCCACCTCACCTTTCCCGTTAAGCCGCCATAGTGTGTTTTCTGCATGTGTGACTCTGTTCTGTTTTGTAATTCAGTTCAAGTGTAACGGTTTTTACATTCCCTCTATAAGTGACACCTTATGAGAAGTGTCCTTTTCTGTGTGACTTATTTCACTTAGAATCGTCTTACCTAAATCCACTCATCATGCTGCTACTAGCCTTATGACATTGATTTCATGGCTGAGTGATATTCCATTGTACATAAGGACCACAACTTTTTTATCCATTTTTCGCTTTCCTGGGATATTTAAGGTGGAAGGAAGTGGAGGTCCTTGTCAACAGAGCAGCCCTAAACTTTGGGGTGCTTGTGTCTTGCTGATTTTCAATTTTCCCACTTTATCCCCCCATGCGTGGAAGTGCCCTATGCTCTCTAAGCTGTGTTTTTTAGATGTTTCAGGACACACCGTACACTTCTCCAGAGTGGCTGTTGGCAATGTACATCCCGCCCATCAGTGTAGCAAGGCTCCCATTTCTCCATGGCCTGTCCTGCATTTCTGGTTTTGACACTTTTTTCAGCATGGCCCTTTTGACCGATGGGAAGCGAGACTTCTTTGTCGCGCTGATTTGCCTTTCCAGGTTGCTTGGTTGGCCAAAAAGGGCGTATGCGTTTTTTCCTGAATATATTCAGGAAAAAACGCATACGCCCTTTTTGGCCAAGGGCATCATTGTCAACGTTTTGCCGCTTTTCATGTGCTTTAAAGGCGATTCGAATCTACCTCCTGAAATCTGTTTCCTGCAATTCTGCCTTGATTTCAAATCCTCTTCTTTGCCTTCCCTCAATATATTTGTGGACGAGAGTTATCATTTATAACTCTGCAGGTTTGTGAATTGCAGTGCCCTGAAGCTCCATTTTACAAGTCGCTTTTTTGGGAGCCGGCCGCAAAAGCGCAGGGTGGCTTCAGGCCCTGTTCTGGTTAAGGGGGGCAGGCTGAGCCTGTGGTTAATTCTTCTTCCTGATGGGAAAATAGAGTGACCTGTGCCTGTCCCAACACCAAGAGCTAGTCTCTCATTGGTTCCCCGTCTTCCCGTTCATCCTCAGGACAAATTGCAACCTGTACGGAACAGGAGGTTAAAGGTGCTGATGCTCCAAGTAGGGAGATTGCTAGTAAAGTGGCTGGAATGGCGAACCCGAGCACAAGGAGATGAGAAATGAGGTGCGTTTTAGAAACCTTTCCCCATCACACGGTGTACCATCTTCTGGGTTTCTCATGCATGTTTTCGATGTAGGAAGATGCCCTTGAACCTGGAGATTTGGGACCCATGCGATGGGTAGCACGCAGTATTACTTTAAAGGGTCTGCGTTTGCTCACCCAACCTCACCAAACCTCTCAGCCCCAAGAGTGTCCACCCTTATGTCTCATCCAGCTGTGGGTCTAGATATGGTCAATCCAGGTTGCATCACAGCCCCTGAACGAATTGTGTAAGAATTTCTCTCTCTTTCCCTGTCTTTGTTTCATGGGTTTTTAAAAGTAATTTATTTTTATAATGGGGTTTAGCTGCTTTTCACGGCTGTGTTTAGGCCGCTTTACACCCACTTGACACACTAACAGAGAGATATCAATACATAGGTTTTAAGATTATTACTAGTCAGATATATTCTTGTGCGGTGAATCGGGCGTGTTGAGTCCAGTTCTCTGAGCAAGGAGTAGGTCTTGTCTATTACATATTGGGTTTATGGAACGGTATCTGAGCTAATTTGAAACTCTTGTTTTATGTATCACCCCACCTCACCTTTCCCGTTAAGCCGCCATAGTGTGTTTTCTGCATGTGTGACTCTGTTCTGTTTTGTAATTCAGTTCAAGTGTAACGGTTTTTACATTCCCTCTATAAGTGACACCTTATGAGAAGTGTCCTTTTCTGTGTGACTTATTTCACTTAGAATCGTCTTACCTAAATCCACTCATCATGCTGCTACTAGCCTTATGACATTGATTTCATGGCTGAGTGATATTCCATTGTACATAAGGACCACAACTTTTTTATCCATTTTTCGCTTTCCTGGGATATTTAAGGTGGAAGGAAGTGGAGGTCCTTGTCAACAGAGCAGCCCTAAACTTTGGGGTGCTTGTGTCTTGCTGATTTTCAATTTTCCCACTTTATCCCCCCATGCGTGGAAGTGCCCTATGCTCTCTAAGCTGTGTTTTTTAGATGTTTCAGGACACACCGTACACTTCTCCAGAGTGGCTGTTGGCAATGTACATCCCGCCCATCAGTGTAGCAAGGCTCCCATTTCTCCATGGCCTGTCCTGCATTTCTGGTTTTGACACTTTTTTCAGCATGGCCCTTTTGACCGATGGGAAGCGAGACTTCTTTGTCGCGCTGATTTGCCTTTCCAGGTTGCTTGGTTGGCCAAAAAGGGCGTATGCGTTTTTTCCTGAATATATTCAGGAAAAAACGCATACGCCCTTTTTGGCCAAGGGCATCATTGTCAACGTTTTGCCGCTTTTCATGTGCTTTAAAGGCGATTCGAATCTACCTCCTGAAATCTGTTTCCTGCAATTCTGCCTTGATTTCAAATCCTCTTCTTTGCCTTCCCTCAATATATTTGTGGACGAGAGTTATCATTTATAACTCTGCAGGTTTGTGAATTGCAGTGCCCTGAAGCTCCATTTTACAAGTCGCTTTTTTGGGAGCCGGCCGCAAAAGCGCAGGGTGGCTTCAGGCCCTGTTCTGGTTAAGGGGGGCAGGCTGAGCCTGTGGTTAATTCTTCTTCCTGATGGGAAAATAGAGTGACCTGTGCCTGTCCCAACACCAAGAGCTAGTCTCTCATTGGTTCCCCGTCTTCCCGTTCATCCTCAGGACAAATTGCAACCTGTACGGAACAGGAGGTTAAAGGTGCTGATGCTCCAAGTAGGGAGATTGCTAGTAAAGTGGCTGGAATGGCGAACCCGAGCACAAGGAGATGAGAAATGAGGTGCGTTTTAGAAACCTTTCCCCATCACACGGTGTACCATCTTCTGGGTTTCTCATGCATGTTTTCGATGTAGGAAGATGCCCTTGAACCTGGAGATTTGGGACCCATGCGATGGGTAGCACGCAGTATTACTTTAAAGGGTCTGCGTTTGCTCACCCAACCTCACCAAACCTCTCAGCCCCAAGAGTGTCCACCCTTATGTCTCATCCAGCTGTGGGTCTAGATATGGTCAATCCAGGTTGCATCACAGCCCCTGAACGAATTGTGTAAGAATTTCTCTCTCTTTCCCTGTCTTTGTTTCATGGGTTTTTAAAAGTAATTTATTTTTATAATGGGGTTTAGCTGCTTTTCACGGCTGTGTTTAGGCCGCTTTACACCCACTTGACACACTAACAGAGAGATATCAATACATAGGTTTTAAGATTATTACTAGTCAGATATATTCTTGTGCGGTGAATCGGGCGTGTTGAGTCCAGTTCTCTGAGCAAGGAGTAGGTCTTGTCTATTACATATTGGGTTTATGGAACGGTATCTGAGCTAATTTGAAACTCTTGTTTTATGTATCACCCCACCTCACCTTTCCCGTTAAGCCGCCATAGTGTGTTTTCTGCATGTGTGACTCTGTTCTGTTTTGTAATTCAGTTCAAGTGTAACGGTTTTTACATTCCCTCTATAAGTGACACCTTATGAGAAGTGTCCTTTTCTGTGTGACTTATTTCACTTAGAATCGTCTTACCTAAATCCACTCATCATGCTGCTACTAGCCTTATGACATTGATTTCATGGCTGAGTGATATTCCATTGTACATAAGGACCACAACTTTTTTATCCATTTTTCGCTTTCCTGGGATATTTAAGGTGGAAGGAAGTGGAGGTCCTTGTCAACAGAGCAGCCCTAAACTTTGGGGTGCTTGTGTCTTGCTGATTTTCAATTTTCCCACTTTATCCCCCCATGCGTGGAAGTGCCCTATGCTCTCTAAGCTGTGTTTTTTAGATGTTTCAGGACACACCGTACACTTCTCCAGAGTGGCTGTTGGCAATGTACATCCCGCCCATCAGTGTAGCAAGGCTCCCATTTCTCCATGGCCTGTCCTGCATTTCTGGTTTTGACACTTTTTTCAGCATGGCCCTTTTGACCGATGGGAAGCGAGACTTCTTTGTCGCGCTGATTTGCCTTTCCAGGTTGCTTGGTTGGCCAAAAAGGGCGTATGCGTTTTTTCCTGAATATATTCAGGAAAAAACGCATACGCCCTTTTTGGCCAAGGGCATCATTGTCAACGTTTTGCCGCTTTTCATGTGCTTTAAAGGCGATTCGAATCTACCTCCTGAAATCTGTTTCCTGCAATTCTGCCTTGATTTCAAATCCTCTTCTTTGCCTTCCCTCAATATATTTGTGGACGAGAGTTATCATTTATAACTCTGCAGGTTTGTGAATTGCAGTGCCCTGAAGCTCCATTTTACAAGTCGCTTTTTTGGGAGCCGGCCGCAAAAGCGCAGGGTGGCTTCAGGCCCTGTTCTGGTTAAGGGGGGCAGGCTGAGCCTGTGGTTAATTCTTCTTCCTGATGGGAAAATAGAGTGACCTGTGCCTGTCCCAACACCAAGAGCTAGTCTCTCATTGGTTCCCCGTCTTCCCGTTCATCCTCAGGACAAATTGCAACCTGTACGGAACAGGAGGTTAAAGGTGCTGATGCTCCAAGTAGGGAGATTGCTAGTAAAGTGGCTGGAATGGCGAACCCGAGCACAAGGAGATGAGAAATGAGGTGCGTTTTAGAAACCTTTCCCCATCACACGGTGTACCATCTTCTGGGTTTCTCATGCATGTTTTCGATGTAGGAAGATGCCCTTGAACCTGGAGATTTGGGACCCATGCGATGGGTAGCACGCAGTATTACTATAAAGGGTATGCGTTTGCTCACCCAACCTCACCAAACCTCTCAGCCCCAAGAGTGTCCACCCTTATGTCTCATCCAGCTGTGGGTCTAGATATGGTCAATCCAGGTTGCATCACAGCCCCTGAACGAATTGTGTAAGAATTTCTCTCTCTTTCCCTGTCTTTGTTTCATGGGTTTTTAAAAGTAATTTATTTTTATAATGGGGTTTAGCTGCTTTTCACGGCTGTGTTTAGGCCGCTTTACACCCACTTGACACACTAACAGAGAGATATCAATACATAGGTTTTAAGATTATTACTAGTCAGATATATTCTTGTGCGGTGAATCGGGCGTGTTGAGTCCAGTTCTCTGAGCAAGGAGTAGGTCTTGTCTATTACATATTGGGTTTATGGAATGGTATCTGAGCTAATTTGAAACTCTTGTTTTATGTATCACCCCACCTCACCTTTCCCGTTAAGCAGCCATAGTGTGTTTTCTGCATGTGTGACTCTGTTCTGTTTTGTAATTCAGTTCAAGTGTAACGGTTTTTACATTCCCTCTATAAGTGACACCTTATGAGAAGTGTCCTTTTCTGTGTGACTTATTTCACTTAGAATCGTCTTACCTAAATCCACTCATCATGCTGCTACTAGCCTTATGACATTGATTTCATGGCTGAGTGATATTCCATTGTACATAAGGACCACAACTTTTTTATCCATTTTTCGCTTTCCTGGGATATTTAAGGTGGAAGGAAGTGGAGGTCCTTGTCAACAGAGCAGCCCTAAACTTTGGGGTGCTTGTGTCTTGCTGATTTTCAATTTTCCCACTTTATCCGCCCATGCGTGGAAGTGCCCTATGCTCTCTAAGCTGTGTTTTTTAGATGTTTCAGGACACACCGTACACTTCTCCAGAGTGGCTGTTGGGAATGTACATCCCGCCCATCAGTGTAGCAAGGCTCCCATTTCTCCATGGCCTGTCCTGCATTTCTGGTTTTGACACTTTTTTCAGCATGGCCCTTTTGACCGATGGGAAGCGAGACTTCTTTGTAGCGCTGATTTGCCTTTCCAGGTTGCTTGGTTGGCCAAAAAGGGCGTATGCGTTTTTTCCTGAATATACTCAGGAAAAAACGCATACGCCCTTTTTGGCCAAGGGCATCATTGTCAACGTTTTGCCGCTTTTCATGTGCTTTAAAGGCGATTCGAATCTACCTCCTGAAATCTGTTTCCTGCAATTCTGCCTTGATTTCAAATCCTCTTCTTTGCCTTCCCTCAATATATTTGTGGACGAGAGTTATCATTTATAACTCTGCAGGTTTGTGAATTGCAGTGCCCTGAAGCTCCATTTTACAAGTCGCTTTTTTGGGAGCCGGCCGCAAAAGCGCAGGGTGGCTTCAGGCCCTGTTCTGGTTCCGGGGGGCAGGCTGAGCCTGTGGTTAATTCTTCTTCCTGATGGGAAAATAGAGTGACCTGTGCCTGTCCCAACACCAAGAGCTAGTCTCTCATTGGTTCCCCGTCTTCCCGTTCATCCTCAGGACAAATTGCAACCTGTACGGAACAGGAGGTTAAAGGTGCTGATGCTCCAAGTAGGGAGATTGCTAGTAAAGTGGCTGGAATGGCGAACCCGAGCACAAGGAGATGAGAAATGAGGTGCGTTTTAGAAACCTTTCCCCATCACACGGTGTACCATCTTCTGGGTTTCTCATGCATGTTTTCGATGTAGGAAGATGCCCTTGAACCTGGAGATTTGGGACCCATGCGATGGGTAGCACGCAGTATTACTTTAAAGGGTCTGCGTTTGCTCACCCAACCTCACCAAACCTCTCAGCCCCAAGAGTGTCCACCCTTATGTCTCATCCAGCTGTGGGTCTAGATATGGTCAATCCAGGTTGCATCACAGCCCCTGAACGAATTGTGTAAGAATTTCTCTCTCTTTCCCTGTCTTTGTTTCATGGGTTTTTAAAAGTAATTTATTTTTATAATGGGGTTTAGCTGCTTTTCACGGCTGTGTTTAGGCCGCTTTACACCCACTTGACACACTAACAGAGAGATATCAATACATAGGTTTTAAGATTATTACTAGTCAGATATATTCTTGTGCGGTGAATCGGGCGTGTTGAGTCCAGTTCTCTGAGCAAGGAGTAGGTCTTGTCTATTACATATTGGGTTTATGGAACGGTATCTGAGCTAATTTGAAACTCTTGTTTTATGTATCACCCCACCTCACCTTTCCCGTTAAGCCGCCATAGTGTGTTTTCTGCATGTGTGACTCTGTTCTGTTTTGTAATTCAGTTCAAGTGTAACGGTTTTTACATTCCCTCTATAAGTGACACCTTATGAGAAGTGTCCTTTTCTGTGTGACTTATTTCACTTAGAATCGTCTTACCTAAATCCACTCATCATGCTGCTACTAGCCTTATGACATTGATTTCATGGCTGAGTGATATTCCATTGTACATAAGGACCACAACTTTTTTATCCATTTTTCGCTTTCCTGGGATATTTAAGGTGGAAGGAAGTGGAGGTCCTTGTCAACAGAGCAGCCCTAAACTTTGGGGTGCTTGTGTCTTGCTGATTTTCAATTTTCCCACTTTATCCCCCCATGCGTGGAAGTGCCCTATGCTCTCTAAGCTGTGTTTTTTAGATGTTTCAGGACACACCGTACACTTCTCCAGAGTGGCTGTTGGCAATGTACATCCCGCCCATCAGTGTAGCAAGGCTCCCATTTCTCCATGGCCTGTCCTGCATTTCTGGTTTTGACACTTTTTTCAGCATGGCCCTTTTGACCGATGGGAAGCGAGACTTCTTTGTAGCGCTGATTTGCCTTTCCAGGTTGCTTGGTTGGCCAAAAAGGGCGTATGCGTTTTTTCCTGAATATATTCAGGAAAAAACGCATACGCCCTTTTTGGCCAAGGGCATCATTGTCAACGTTTTGCCGCTTTTCATGTGCTTTAAAGGCGATTCGAATCTACCTCCTGAAATCTGTTTCCTGCAATTCTGCCTTGATTTCTAATCCTCTTCTTTGCCTTCCCTCAATATATTTGTGGACGAGAGTTATCATTTATAACTCTGCAGGTTTGTGAATTGCAGTGCCCTGAAGCTCCATTTTACAAGTCGCTTTTTTGGGAGCCGGGCCACAGAAGCGCCGGATGGCTTCAGGCCCTGTTCTGGTTCCGGGGGGCAGGCTGAGCCTGTGGTTAATTCTTCTTCCTGATGGGAAAATAGAGTGACCTGTGCCTGTCCCAACACCAAGAGCTAGTCTCTCATTGGTTCCCCGTCTTCCCGTTCATCCTCAGGACAAATTGCAACCTGTACGGAACAGGAGGTTAAAGGTGCTGATGCTCCAAGTAGGGAGATTGCTAGTAAAGTGGCTGGAATGGCGAACCCGAGCACAAGGAGATGAGAAATGAGGTGCGTTTTAGAAACCTTTCCCCATCACACGGTGTACCATCTTCTGGGTTTCTCATGCATGTTTGCGATGTAGGAAGATGCCCTTGAACCTGGAGATTTGGGACCCATGCGATGGGTAGCACGCAGTATTACTTTAAAGGGTCTGCGTTTGCTCACCCAACCTCACCAAAGCTCTCAGCCCCAAGAGTGTCCACCCTTATGTCTCATCCAGCTGTGGGTCTAGATATGGTCAATCCAGGTTGCATCACAGCCCCTGAACGAATTGTGTAAGAATTTCTCTCTCTTTCCCTGTCTTTGTTTCATGGGTTTTTAAAAGTAATTTATTTTTATAATGGGGTTTAGCTGCTTTTCACGGCTGTGTTTAGGCCGCTTTACACCCACTTGACACACTAACAGAGAGATATCAATACATAGGTTTTAAGATTATTACTAGTCAGATATATTCTTGTGCGGTGAATCGGGCGTGATGAGTCCAGTTCTCTGAGCAAGAAGTAGGTCTTGTCTATTACATATTGGGTTTATGGAACGGTATCTGAGCTAATTTGAAACTCTTGTTTTATGTATCACCCCACCTCACCTTTCCCGTTAAGCCGCCATAGTGTGTTTTCTGCATGTGTGACTCTGTTCTGTTTTGTAATTCAGTTCAAGTGTAACGGTTTTTACATTCCCTCTATAAGTGACACCTTATGAGAAGTGTCCTTTTCTGTGTGACTTATTTCACTTAGAATCGTCTTACCTAAATCCACTCATCATGCTGCTACTAGCCTTATGACATTGATTTCATGGCTGAGTGATATTCCATTGTACATAAGGACCACAACTTTTTTATCCATTTTTCGCTTTCCTGGGATATTTAAGGTGGAAGGAAGTGGAGGTCCTTGTCAACAGAGCAGCCCTAAACTTTGGGGTGCTTGTGTCTTGCTGATTTTCAATTTTCCCACTTTATCCGCCCATGCGTGGAAGTGCCCTATGCTCTCTAAGCTGTGTTTTTTAGATGTTTCAGGACACACCGTACACTTCTCCAGAGTGGCTGTTGGCAATGTACATCCCGCCCATCAGTGTAGCAAGGCTCCCATTTCTCCATGGCCTGTCCTGCATTTCTGGTTTTGACACTTTTTTCAGCATGGCCCTTTTGACCGATGGGAAGCGAGACTTCTTTGTAGCGCTGATTTGCCTTTCCAGGTTGCTTGGTTGGCCAAAAAGGGCGTATGCGTTTTTTCCTGAATATACTCAGGAAAAAACGCATACGCCCTTTTTGGCCAAGGGCATCATTGTCAACGTTTTGCCGCTTTTCATGTGCTTTAAAGGCGATTCGAATCTACCTCCTGAAATCTGTTTCCTGCAATTCTGCCTTGATTTCAAATCCTCTTCTTTGCCTTCCCTCAATATATTTGTGGACGAGAGTTATCATTTATAACTCTGCAGGTTTGTGAATTGCAGTGCCCTGAAGCTCCATTTTACAAGTCGCTTTTTTGGGAGCCGGCCGCAGAAGCGCAGGGTGGCTTCAGGCCCTGTTCTGGTTCCGGGGGGCAGGCTGAGCCTGTGGTTAATTCTTCTTCCTGATGGGAAAATAGAGTGACCTGTGCCTGTCCCAACACCAAGAGCTAGTCTCTCATTGGTTCCCCGTCTTCCCGTTCATCCTCAGGACAAATTGCAACCTGTACGGAACAGGAGGTTAAAGGTGCTGATGCTCCAAGTAGGGAGATTGCTAGTAAAGTGGCTGGAATGGCGAACCCGAGCACAAGGAGATGAGAAATGAGGTGCGTTTTAGAAACCTTTCCCCATCACACGGTGTACCATCTTCTGGGTTTCTCATGCATGTTTTCGATGTAGGAAGATGCCCTTGAACCTGGAGATTTGGGACCCATGCGATGGGTAGCACGCAGTATTACTTTAAAGGGTCTGCGTTTGCTCACCCAACCTCACCAAACCTCTCAGCCCCAAGAGTGTCCACCCTTATGTCTCATCCAGCTGTGGGTCTAGATATGGTCAATCCAGGTTGCATCACAGCCCCTGAACGAATTGTGTAAGAATTTCTCTCTCTTTCCCTGTCTTTGTTTCATGGGTTTTTAAAAGTAATTTATTTTTATAATGGGGTTTAGCTGCTTTTCACGGCTGTGTTTAGGCCGCTTTACACCCACTTGACACACTAACAGAGAGATATCAATACATAGGTTTTAAGATTATTACTAGTCAGATATATTCTTGTGCGGTGAATCGGGCGTGTTGAGTCCAGTTCTCTGAGCAAGGAGTAGGTCTTGTCTATTACATATTGGGTTTATGGAACGGTATCTGAGCTAATTTGAAACTCTTGTTTTATGTATCACCCCACCTCACCTTTCCCGTTAAGCCGCCATAGTGTGTTTTCTGCATGTGTGACTCTGTTCTGTTTTGTAATTCAGTTCAAGTGTAACGGTTTTTACATTCCCTCTATAAGTGACACCTTATGAGAAGTGTCCTTTTCTGTGTGACTTATTTCACTTAGAATCGTCTTACCTAAATCCACTCATCATGCTGCTACTAGCCTTATGACATTGATTTCATGGCTGAGTGATATTCCATTGTACATAAGGACCACAACTTTTTTATCCATTTTTCGCTTTCCTGGGATATTTAAGGTGGAAGGAAGTGGAGGTCCTTGTCAACAGAGCAGCCCTAAACTTTGGGGTGCTTGTGTCTTGCTGATTTTCAATTTTCCCACTTTATCCCCCCATGCGTGGAAGTGCCCTATGCTCTCTAAGCTGTGTTTTTTAGATGTTTCAGGACACACCGTACACTTCTCCAGAGTGGCTGTTGGCAATGTACATCCCGCCCATCAGTGTAGCAAGGCTCCCATTTCTCCATGGCCTGTCCTGCATTTCTGGTTTTGACACTTTTTCAGCATGGCCCTTTTGACCGATGGGAAGCGAGACTTCTTTGTAGCGCTGATTTGCCTTTCCAGGTTGCTTGGTTGGCCAAAAAGGGCGTATGCGTTTTTCCTGAATATATTCAGGAAAAAACGCATACGCCCTTTTTGGCCAAGGGCATCATTGTCAACGTTTTGCCGCTTTTCATGTGCTTTAAAGGCGATTCGAATCTACCTCCTGAAATCTGTTTCCTGCAATTCTGCCTTGATTTCTAATCCTCTTCTTTGCCTTCCCTCAATATATTTGTGGACGAGAGTTATCATTTATAACTCTGCAGGTTTGTGAATTGCAGTGCCCTGAAGCTCCATTTTACAAGTCGCTTTTTTGGGAGCCGGCCACAGAAGCGCCGGATGGCTTCAGGCCCTGTTCTGGTTCCGGGGGGCAGGCTGAGCCTGTGGTTAATTCTTCTTCCTGATGGGAAAATAGAGTGACCTGTGCCTG
>NW_028124251.1:0-42802 GCF_965194825.1 Balaenoptera physalus | reverse complement strand
AGCCTCAAGCTAACGTTCCTCTTCTATCATGCCACTTGTTGCCATGCAGCACAATCTCTGTAGCCTTATTCAGTGTGGTTCTGGAGCTCTAGGAAGCATTCCAGGTCTCTTAGTACTGGCGGATCTGCTCGACCTTGAGAAACGATACAAGAAGGATGGCCTGTGTGTTTGGGGAGTTGTGAGCAGTGCACCGTTGGGAACACCTAGATGCCGAGACATGGGAGGTGAAGGGGTTTTTTGTGAAACCTGTAGAATGTGGCAACTTGAAACAACTCAAGTATCTCCCTTCGAAAGCACGTTGGAGGTACTAAATAGAGGAAGAAGCATGAGAGTCAGGGCTCTGCGGGCCATTTTGAATATAAGGCTGAAGGGAAACTTTATTTTCCTTATTGGCCTTTAGAGAGTTGTGGGCTCAGTTCTCCCTGAGAAACTCTTTACTTGCGCATGTTCTCTTCATAGCACAATTGGCTTAGTGATGACAAGTGAGTTGCTAGGAGAGAAACTTGGAGGTTGCCATTCCTTGGTAGCTGCTCATCCTTCAGTAATCTGTAGTGAACTGGCGACCCCATTGAACACTAGCCTCAAGCTAACTTTCCTCTGGTATCATGCCACTGTTTGGCATGCAGCAGAATCCATGTAGCTTTATTCAGTGTGGTTCTTTAGCTCTAGGAAGCCTTCCAGGTCTCAGTAATGGTGGGTCTGCACGAGGAGGAGAAACGTCCTAGAAGGACGGCCTGTGTGTTTGGGCATTTCTCAGCAATGTATCGTTGGGAACAGCTAGATGCCGAGCCAGGGGCAGTGAAGGGCTTATTTGCTTAAACCTGTAAATTGTGGCAAGTTGAAACAACGGAAGTATCTCCCTTCTAAAGCACCTTTAAGGTACAAAATAGAGAAAGAACGAGCAGGGTTAAGGCTCTGAGGACCCTGTTAAAATAAGGCTTGAAGGGAAACTTTATTTTCCTCTTTGGGATTTAGAGAGTTGTGGGCTCCATTCCCCCTAACTCTTTAGTTGCACATATTCTCTTCGTAGCACAATTGCCTTTGTGATGACAAGTGAGTTTCTAGGAATGAAATATGGAGGTTGCCATTCTTTCGTAGCTGATCATCCTTTGGTACTCTGTAATGAACTGGCGAGCCCATTGAACACTAGCTTCAAGCTAAAGTTCCCCTTGGTTCATGCCGCGGGTTGCAGGCTTCAGAATCCATGTAGCGTTATTCAGTGTGGTTCTTGAGCTCTCGGAAGCATTCCAGGTCTCTTAGTACAGGCGGGTCTGTACTAGGACGAGAAAACTACAGGCAGGATGGCCTGTGTGTTTGGTGAGTTGTGAGCAGTGCACCACTGGGAACAGCTAGATGCCGAGTCATGGGAAGTGATTGGCTTCTTTTCTTACACTCCAAAAAGTAGTCAGTTGAAACAACTCAAGTATCTCCCTTCTAAAGCACCTTGGACGTACAACGTAGAGAAAGAAACAGCAGAGACAAGGCTCTGTGGGCCCTTTTGTATATGAGGCTTGAAGGGAAACTTTATGTTCCTCATTGGGATTTAGAGAGTTTCGGGCTCAATTCTCCCTGAGAAACACTGTGTAGTTGCACATGTTCTCTTCATAGCAGAGTTGTCTTTGTGATGACAAGTGAGTTTCTAGGAAAGAAATATGGAGGTTGCCATTCTTGGGTAGCTGCTCATCCTTCCGTAATCTGTAGTGAATGGGCGACCCTAAAGAACACTAGCCTCAAGCTAACTTTCCTCTTGTATCATGCCGCAGGTTGCAGGCAGCAGACTCCATGTAGCGTTATTTATTGTGGTTCTTGAGCTCCAGGTAGCATTCCAGGTCTCTTAGGACTGGCGGGTCAACACTAGGATGAGCAATGTATTAGAAGGACGGCCGGTGTGTTTGGGCCTTTATGAGCAATGCAGCTTTGGAAGAGCTAGATGCCGAGTCACAGGCTGTGAAGGGCTTCTTTGCTTAAACCTCTTCATTTTTGCAAGTTGAAAGAACTCATGTATCTCCCTTCTTAAGCACCTTGTGGGTACAAAGTAGAGAAAGAATCAGCAAGGTCAATGCTCTGCTGGCCCCTTTGAAGATAAGTCTTGAAGGGAAACTTCATTTTCCTCTTTGGCATTTAGAGAGTTGGGGGCTCAATTCTCCCTGAGAAACACTGTGTAGTTGCACGAGGTCTCTTCATAGCACAATTGCCTTTGTGACCACACGTGAGTTTCTAGGAAAGAAACTCGGAGCTTGCCATTCTTTGCTGGTGCTCGTCCTTTGGTAATCTTCAGTGAATTGGTGACCCCGTTTGAGCACTAGCCTCAAGCTAACGTTCCTCTTCTATCATGCCACTTGTTGCCATGCAGCACAATCTCTGTAGCCTTATTCAGTGTGGTTCTGGAGCTCTAGGAAGCATTCCAGGTCTCTTAGTACTGGCGGATCTGCTCGACCTTGAGAAACGATACAAGAAGGATGGCCTGTGTGTTTGGGGAGTTGTGAGCAGTGCACCGTTGGGAACACCTAGATGCCGAGACATGGGAGGTGAAGGGGTTTTTTGTGAAACCTGTAGAATGTGGCAACTTGAAACAACTCAAGTATCTCCCTTCGAAAGCACGTTGGAGGTACTAAATAGAGGAAGAAGCATGAGAGTCAGGGCTCTGCGGGCCATTTTGAATATAAGGCTGAAGGGAAACTTTATTTTCCTTATTGGCCTTTAGAGAGTTGTGGGCTCAGTTCTCCCTGAGAAACTCTTTACTTGCGCATGTTCTCTTCATAGCACAATTGGCTTAGTGATGACAAGTGAGTTGCTAGGAGAGAAACTTGGAGGTTGCCATTCCTTGGTAGCTGCTCATCCTTCAGTAATCTGTAGTGAACTGGCGACCCCATTGAACACTAGCCTCAAGCTAACTTTCCTCTGGTATCATGCCACTGTTTGGCATGCAGCAGAATCCATGTAGCTTTATTCAGTGTGGTTCTTTAGCTCTAGGAAGCCTTCCAGGTCTCAGTAATGGTGGGTCTGCACGAGGAGGAGAAACGTCCTAGAAGGACGGCCTGTGTGTTTGGGCATTTCTCAGCAATGTATCGTTGGGAACAGCTAGATGCCGAGCCAGGGGCAGTGAAGGGCTTATTTGCTTAAACCTGTAAATTGTGGCAAGTTGAAACAACGGAAGTATCTCCCTTCTAAAGCACCTTTAAGGTACAAAATAGAGAAAGAACGAGCAGGGTTAAGGCTCTGAGGACCCTGTTAAAATAAGGCTTGAAGGGAAACTTTATTTTCCTCTTTGGGATTTAGAGAGTTGTGGGCTCCATTCCCCCTAACTCTTTAGTTGCACATATTCTCTTCGTAGCACAATTGCCTTTGTGATGACAAGTGAGTTTCTAGGAATGAAATATGGAGGTTGCCATTCTTTCGTAGCTGATCATCCTTTGGTACTCTGTAATGAACTGGCGAGCCCATTGAACACTAGCTTCAAGCTAAAGTTCCCCTTGGTTCATGCCGCGGGTTGCAGGCTTCAGAATCCATGTAGCGTTATTCAGTGTGGTTCTTGAGCTCTCGGAAGCATTCCAGGTCTCTTAGTACAGGCGGGTCTGTACTAGGACGAGAAAACTACAGGCAGGATGGCCTGTGTGTTTGGTGAGTTGTGAGCAGTGCACCACTGGGAACAGCTAGATGCCGAGTCATGGGAAGTGATTGGCTTCTTTTCTTACACTCCAAAAAGTAGTCAGTTGAAACAACTCAAGTATCTCCCTTCTAAAGCACCTTGGAAGTACAACGTAGAGAAAGAAACAGCAGAGACAAGGCTCTGTGGGCCCTTTTGTATATGAGGCTTGAAGGGAAACTTTATGTTCCTCATTGGGATTTAGAGAGTTTCGGGCTCAATTCTCCCTGAGAAACACTGTGTAGTTGCACATGTTCTCTTCATAGCAGAGTTGTCTTTGTGATGACAAGTGAGTTTCTAGGAAAGAAATATGGAGGTTGCCATTCTTGGGTAGCTGCTCATCCTTCCGTAATCTGTAGTGAATGGGCGACCCTAAAGAACACTAGCCTCAAGCTAACTTTCCTCTTGTATCATGCCGCAGGTTGCAGGCAGCAGACTCCATGTAGCGTTATTTATTGTGGTTCTTGAGCTCCAGGTAGCATTCCAGGTCTCTTAGGACTGGCGGGTCAACACTAGGATGAGCAATGTATTAGAAGGACGGCCGGTGTGTTTGGGCCTTTATGAGCAATGCAGCTTTGGAAGAGCTAGATGCCGAGTCACAGGCTGTGAAGGGCTTCTTTGCTTAAACCTCTTCATTTTTGCAAGTTGAAAGAACTCATGTATCTCCCTTCTTAAGCACCTTGTGGGTACAAAGTAGAGAAAGAATCAGCAAGGTCAATGCTCTGCTGGCCCCTTTGAAGATAAGTCTTGAAGGGAAACTTCATTTTCCTCTTTGGCATTTAGAGAGTTGGGGGCTCAATTCTCCCTGAGAAACACTGTGTAGTTGCACGAGGTCTCTTCATAGCACAATTGCCTTTGTGACCACACGTGAGTTTCTAGGAAAGAAACTCGGAGCTTGCCATTCTTTGCTGGTGCTCGTCCTTTGGTAATCTTCAGTGAATTGGTGACCCCGTTTGAGCACTAGCCTCAAGCTAACGTTCCTCTTCTATCATGCCACTTGTTGCCATGCAGCACAATCTCTGTAGCCTTATTCAGTGTGGTTCTGGAGCTCTAGGAAGCATTCCAGGTCTCTTAGTACTGGCGGATCTGCTCGACCTTGAGAAACGATACAAGAAGGATGGCCTGTGTGTTTGGGGAGTTGTGAGCAGTGCACCGTTGGGAACACCTAGATGCCGAGACATGGGAGGTGAAGGGGTTTTTTGTGAAACCTGTAGAATGTGGCAACTTGAAACAACTCAAGTATCTCCCTTCGAAAGCACGTTGGAGGTACTAAATAGAGGAAGAAGCATGAGAGTCAGGGCTCTGCGGGCCATTTTGAATATAAGGCTGAAGGGAAACTTTATTTTCCTTATTGGCCTTTAGAGAGTTGTGGGCTCAGTTCTCCCTGAGAAACTCTTTACTTGCGCATGTTCTCTTCATAGCACAATTGGCTTAGTGATGACAAGTGAGTTGCTAGGAGAGAAACTTGGAGGTTGCCATTCCTTGGTAGCTGCTCATCCTTCAGTAATCTGTAGTGAACTGGCGACCCCATTGAACACTAGCCTCAAGCTAACTTTCCTCTGGTATCATGCCACTGTTTGGCATGCAGCAGAATCCATGTAGCTTTATTCAGTGTGGTTCTTTAGCTCTAGGAAGCCTTCCAGGTCTCAGTAATGGTGGGTCTGCACGAGGAGGAGAAACGTCCTAGAAGGACGGCCTGTGTGTTTGGGCATTTCTCAGCAATGTATCGTTGGGAACAGCTAGATGCCGAGCCAGGGGCAGTGAAGGGCTTATTTGCTTAAACCTGTAAATTGTGGCAAGTTGAAACAACGGAAGTATCTCCCTTCTAAAGCACCTTTAAGGTACAAAATAGAGAAAGAACGAGCAGGGTTAAGGCTCTGAGGACCCTGTTAAAATAAGGCTTGAAGGGAAACTTTATTTTCCTCTTTGGGATTTAGAGAGTTGTGGGCTCCATTCCCCCTAACTCTTTAGTTGCACATATTCTCTTCGTAGCACAATTGCCTTTGTGATGACAAGTGAGTTTCTAGGAATGAAATATGGAGGTTGCCATTCTTTCGTAGCTGATCATCCTTTGGTACTCTGTAATGAACTGGCGAGCCCATTGAACACTAGCTTCAAGCTAAAGTTCCCCTTGGTTCATGCCGCGGGTTGCAGGCTTCAGAATCCATGTAGCGTTATTCAGTGTGGTTCTTGAGCTCTCGGAAGCATTCCAGGTCTCTTAGTACAGGCGGGTCTGTACTAGGACGAGAAAACTACAGGCAGGATGGCCTGTGTGTTTGGTGAGTTGTGAGCAGTGCACCACTGGGAACAGCTAGATGCCGAGTCATGGGAAGTGATTGGCTTCTTTTCTTACACTCCAAAAAGTAGTCAGTTGAAACAACTCAAGTATCTCCCTTCTAAAGCACCTTGGAAGTACAACGTAGAGAAAGAAACAGCAGAGACAAGGCTCTGTGGGCCCTTTTGTATATGAGGCTTGAAGGGAAACTTTATGTTCCTCATTGGGATTTAGAGAGTTTCGGGCTCAATTCTCCCTGAGAAACACTGTGTAGTTGCACATGTTCTCTTCATAGCAGAGTTGTCTTTGTGATGACAAGTGAGTTTCTAGGAAAGAAATATGGAGGTTGCCATTCTTGGGTAGCTGCTCATCCTTCCGTAATCTGTAGTGAATGGGCGACCCTAAAGAACACTAGCCTCAAGCTAACTTTCCTCTTGTATCATGCCGCAGGTTGCAGGCAGCAGACTCCATGTAGCGTTATTTATTGTGGTTCTTGAGCTCCAGGTAGCATTCCAGGTCTCTTAGGACTGGCGGGTCAACACTAGGATGAGCAATGTATTAGAAGGACGGCCGGTGTGTTTGGGCCTTTATGAGCAATGCAGCTTTGGAAGAGCTAGATGCCGAGTCACAGGCTGTGAAGGGCTTCTTTGCTTAAACCTCTTCATTTTTGCAAGTTGAAAGAACTCATGTATCTCCCTTCTTAAGCACCTTGTGGGTACAAAGTAGAGAAAGAATCAGCAAGGTCAATGCTCTGCTGGCCCCTTTGAAGATAAGTCTTGAAGGGAAACTTCATTTTCCTCTTTGGCATTTAGAGAGTTGGGGGCTCAATTCTCCCTGAGAAACACTGTGTAGTTGCACGAGGTCTCTTCATAGCACAATTGCCTTTGTGACCACACGTGAGTTTCTAGGAAAGAAACTCGGAGCTTGCCATTCTTTGCTGGTGCTCGTCCTTTGGTAATCTTCAGTGAATTGGTGACCCCGTTTGAGCACTAGCCTCAAGCTAACGTTCCTCTTCTATCATGCCACTTGTTGCCATGCAGCACAATCTCTGTAGCCTTATTCAGTGTGGTTCTGGAGCTCTAGGAAGCATTCCAGGTCTCTTAGTACTGGCGGATCTGCTCGACCTTGAGAAACGATACAAGAAGGATGGCCTGTGTGTTTGGGGAGTTGTGAGCAGTGCACCGTTGGGAACACCTAGATGCCGAGACATGGGAGGTGAAGGGGTTTTTTGTGAAACCTGTAGAATGTGGCAACTTGAAACAACTCAAGTATCTCCCTTCGAAAGCACGTTGGAGGTACTAAATAGAGGAAGAAGCATGAGAGTCAGGGCTCTGCGGGCCATTTTGAATATAAGGCTGAAGGGAAACTTTATTTTCCTTATTGGCCTTTAGAGAGTTGTGGGCTCAGTTCTCCCTGAGAAACTCTTTACTTGCGCATGTTCTCTTCATAGCACAATTGGCTTAGTGATGACAAGTGAGTTGCTAGGAGAGAAACTTGGAGGTTGCCATTCCTTGGTAGCTGCTCATCCTTCAGTAATCTGTAGTGAACTGGCGACCCCATTGAACACTAGCCTCAAGCTAACTTTCCTCTGGTATCATGCCACTGTTTGGCATGCAGCAGAATCCATGTAGCTTTATTCAGTGTGGTTCTTTAGCTCTAGGAAGCCTTCCAGGTCTCAGTAATGGTGGGTCTGCACGAGGAGGAGAAACGTCCTAGAAGGACGGCCTGTGTGTTTGGGCATTTCTCAGCAATGTATCGTTGGGAACAGCTAGATGCCGAGCCAGGGGCAGTGAAGGGCTTATTTGCTTAAACCTGTAAATTGTGGCAAGTTGAAACAACGGAAGTATCTCCCTTCTAAAGCACCTTTAAGGTACAAAATAGAGAAAGAACGAGCAGGGTTAAGGCTCTGAGGACCCTGTTAAAATAAGGCTTGAAGGGAAACTTTATGTTCCTCTTTGGGATTTAGAGAGTTGTGGGCTCCATTCCCCCTAACTCTTTAGTTGCACATATTCTCTTCGTAGCACAATTGCCTTTGTGATGACAAGTGAGTTTCTAGGAATGAAATATGGAGGTTGCCATTCTTTCGTAGCTGATCATCCTTTGGTACTCTGTAATGAACTGGCGAGCCCATTGAACACTAGCTTCAAGCTAAAGTTCCCCTTGGTTCATGCCGCGGGTTGCAGGCTTCAGAATCCATGTAGCGTTATTCAGTGTGGTTCTTGAGCTCTCGGAAGCATTCCAGGTCTCTTAGTACAGGCGGGTCTGTACTAGGACGAGAAAACTACAGGCAGGATGGCCTGTGTGTTTGGTGAGTTGTGAGCAGTGCACCACTGGGAACAGCTAGATGCCGAGTCATGGGAAGTGATTGGCTTCTTTTCTTACACTCCAAAAAGTAGTCAGTTGAAACAACTCAAGTATCTCCCTTCTAAAGCACCTTGGACGTACAACGTAGAGAAAGAAACAGCAGAGACAAGGCTCTGTGGGCCCTTTTGTATATGAGGCTTGAAGGGAAACTTTATGTTCCTCATTGGGATTTAGAGAGTTTCGGGCTCAATTCTCCCTGAGAAACACTGTGTAGTTGCACATGTTCTCTTCATAGCAGAGTTGTCTTTGTGATGACAAGTGAGTTTCTAGGAAAGAAATATGGAGGTTGCCATTCTTGGGTAGCTGCTCATCCTTCCGTAATCTGTAGTGAATGGGCGACCCTAAAGAACACTAGCCTCAAGCTAACTTTCCTCTTGTATCATGCCGCAGGTTGCAGGCAGCAGACTCCATGTAGCGTTATTTATTGTGGTTCTTGAGCTCCAGGTAGCATTCCAGGTCTCTTAGGACTGGCGGGTCAACACTAGGATGAGCAATGTATTAGAAGGACGGCCGGTGTGTTTGGGCCTTTATGAGCAATGCAGCTTTGGAAGAGCTAGATGCCGAGTCACAGGCTGTGAAGGGCTTCTTTGCTTAAACCTCTTCATTTTTGCAAGTTGAAAGAACTCATGTATCTCCCTTCTTAAGCACCTTGTGGGTACAAAGTAGAGAAAGAATCAGCAAGGTCAATGCTCTGCTGGCCCCTTTGAAGATAAGTCTTGAAGGGAAACTTCATTTTCCTCTTTGGCATTTAGAGAGTTGGGGGCTCAATTCTCCCTGAGAAACACTGTGTAGTTGCACGAGGTCTCTTCATAGCACAATTGCCTTTGTGACCACACGTGAGTTTCTAGGAAAGAAACTCGGAGCTTGCCATTCTTTGCTGGTGCTCGTCCTTTGGTAATCTTCAGTGAATTGGTGACCCCGTTTGAGCACTAGCCTCAAGCTAACGTTCCTCTTCTATCATGCCACTTGTTGCCATGCAGCACAATCTCTGTAGCCTTATTCAGTGTGGTTCTGGAGCTCTAGGAAGCATTCCAGGTCTCTTAGTACTGGCGGATCTGCTCGACCTTGAGAAACGATACAAGAAGGATGGCCTGTGTGTTTGGGGAGTTGTGAGCAGTGCACCGTTGGGAACACCTAGATGCCGAGACATGGGAGGTGAAGGGGTTTTTTGTGAAACCTGTAGAATGTGGCAACTTGAAACAACTCAAGTATCTCCCTTCGAAAGCACGTTGGAGGTACTAAATAGAGGAAGAAGCATGAGAGTCAGGGCTCTGCGGGCCATTTTGAATATAAGGCTGAAGGGAAACTTTATTTTCCTTATTGGCCTTTAGAGAGTTGTGGGCTCAGTTCTCCCTGAGAAACTCTTTACTTGCGCATGTTCTCTTCATAGCACAATTGGCTTAGTGATGACAAGTGAGTTGCTAGGAGAGAAACTTGGAGGTTGCCATTCCTTGGTAGCTGCTCATCCTTCAGTAATCTGTAGTGAACTGGCGACCCCATTGAACACTAGCCTCAAGCTAACTTTCCTCTTGTATCATGCCACTGTTTGGCATGCAGCAGAATCCATGTAGCTTTATTCAGTGTGGTTCTTTAGCTCTAGGAAGCCTTCCAGGTCTCAGTAATGGTGGGTCTGCACGAGGAGGAGAAACGTCCTAGAAGGACGGCCTGTGTGTTTGGGCATTTCTCAGCAATGTATCGTTGGGAACAGCTAGATGCCGAGCCAGGGGCAGTGAAGGGCTTATTTGCTTAAACCTGTAAATTGTGGCAAGTTGAAACAACGGAAGTATCTCCCTTCTAAAGCACCTTTAAGGTACAAAATAGAGAAAGAACGAGCAGGGTTAAGGCTCTGAGGACCCTGTTAAAATAAGGCTTGAAGGGAAACTTTATTTTCCTCTTTGGGATTTAGAGAGTTGTGGGCTCCATTCCCCCTAACTCTTTAGTTGCACATATTCTCTTCGTAGCACAATTGCCTTTGTGATGACAAGTGAGTTTCTAGGAATGAAATATGGAGGTTGCCATTCTTTCGTAGCTGATCATCCTTTGGTACTCTGTAATGAACTGGCGAGCCCATTGAACACTAGCTTCAAGCTAAAGTTCCCCTTGGTTCATGCCGCGGGTTGCAGGCTTCAGAATCCATGTAGCGTTATTCAGTGTGGTTCTTGAGCTCTCGGAAGCATTCCAGGTCTCTTAGTACAGGCGGGTCTGTACTAGGACGAGAAAACTACAGGCAGGATGGCCTGTGTGTTTGGTGAGTTGTGAGCAGTGCACCACTGGGAACAGCTAGATGCCGAGTCATGGGAAGTGATTGGCTTCTTTTCTTACACTCCAAAAAGTAGTCAGTTGAAACAACTCAAGTATCTCCCTTCTAAAGCACCTTGGACGTACAACGTAGAGAAAGAAACAGCAGAGACAAGGCTCTGTGGGCCCTTTTGTATATGAGGCTTGAAGGGAAACTTTATGTTCCTCATTGGGATTTAGAGAGTTTCGGGCTCAATTCTCCCTGAGAAACACTGTGTAGTTGCACATGTTCTCTTCATAGCAGAGTTGTCTTTGTGATGACAAGTGAGTTTCTAGGAAAGAAATATGGAGGTTGCCATTCTTGGGTAGCTGCTCATCCTTCCGTAATCTGTAGTGAATGGGCGACCCTAAAGAACACTAGCCTCAAGCTAACTTTCCTCTTGTATCATGCCGCAGGTTGCAGGCAGCAGACTCCATGTAGCGTTATTTATTGTGGTTCTTGAGCTCCAGGTAGCATTCCAGGTCTCTTAGGACTGGCGGGTCAACACTAGGATGAGCAATGTATTAGAAGGACGGCCGGTGTGTTTGGGCCTTTATGAGCAATGCAGCTTTGGAAGAGCTAGATGCCGAGTCACAGGCTGTGAAGGGCTTCTTTGCTTAAACCTCTTCATTTTTGCAAGTTGAAAGAACTCATGTATCTCCCTTCTTAAGCACCTTGTGGGTACAAAGTAGAGAAAGAATCAGCAAGGTCAATGCTCTGCTGGCCCCTTTGAAGATAAGTCTTGAAGGGAAACTTCATTTTCCTCTTTGGCATTTAGAGAGTTGGGGGCTCAATTCTCCCTGAGAAACACTGTGTAGTTGCACGAGGTCTCTTCATAGCACAATTGCCTTTGTGACCACACGTGAGTTTCTAGGAAAGAAACTCGGAGCTTGCCATTCTTTGCTGGTGCTCGTCCTTTGGTAATCTTCAGTGAATTGGTGACCCCGTTTGAGCACTAGCCTCAAGCTAACGTTCCTCTTCTATCATGCCACTTGTTGCCATGCAGCACAATCTCTGTAGCCTTATTCAGTGTGGTTCTGGAGCTCTAGGAAGCATTCCAGGTCTCTTAGTACTGGCGGATCTGCTCGACCTTGAGAAACGATACAAGAAGGATGGCCTGTGTGTTTGGGGAGTTGTGAGCAGTGCACCGTTGGGAACACCTAGATGCCGAGACATGGGAGGTGAAGGGGTTTTTTGTGAAACCTGTAGAATGTGGCAACTTGAAACAACTCAAGTATCTCCCTTCGAAAGCACGTTGGAGGTACTAAATAGAGGAAGAAGCATGAGAGTCAGGGCTCTGCGGGCCATTTTGAATATAAGGCTGAAGGGAAACTTTATTTTCCTTATTGGCCTTTAGAGAGTTGTGGGCTCAGTTCTCCCTGAGAAACTCTTTACTTGCGCATGTTCTCTTCATAGCACAATTGGCTTAGTGATGACAAGTGAGTTGCTAGGAGAGAAACTTGGAGGTTGCCATTCCTTGGTAGCTGCTCATCCTTCAGTAATCTGTAGTGAACTGGCGACCCCATTGAACACTAGCCTCAAGCTAACTTTCCTCTGGTATCATGCCACTGTTTGGCATGCAGCAGAATCCATGTAGCTTTATTCAGTGTGGTTCTTTAGCTCTAGGAAGCCTTCCAGGTCTCAGTAATGGTGGGTCTGCACGAGGAGGAGAAACGTCCTAGAAGGACGGCCTGTGTGTTTGGGCATTTCTCAGCAATGTATCGTTGGGAACAGCTAGATGCCGAGCCAGGGGCAGTGAAGGGCTTATTTGCTTAAACCTGTAAATTGTGGCAAGTTGAAACAACGGAAGTATCTCCCTTCTAAAGCACCTTTAAGGTACAAAATAGAGAAAGAACGAGCAGGGTTAAGGCTCTGAGGACCCTGTTAAAATAAGGCTTGAAGGGAAACTTTATGTTCCTCTTTGGGATTTAGAGAGTTGTGGGCTCCATTCCCCCTAACTCTTTAGTTGCACATATTCTCTTCGTAGCACAATTGCCTTTGTGATGACAAGTGAGTTTCTAGGAATGAAATATGGAGGTTGCCATTCTTTCGTAGCTGATCATCCTTTGGTACTCTGTAATGAACTGGCGAGCCCATTGAACACTAGCTTCAAGCTAAAGTTCCCCTTGGTTCATGCCGCGGGTTGCAGGCTTCAGAATCCATGTAGCGTTATTCAGTGTGGTTCTTGAGCTCTCGGAAGCATTCCAGGTCTCTTAGTACAGGCGGGTCTGTACTAGGACGAGAAAACTACAGGCAGGATGGCCTGTGTGTTTGGTGAGTTGTGAGCAGTGCACCACTGGGAACAGCTAGATGCCGAGTCATGGGAAGTGATTGGCTTCTTTTCTTACACTCCAAAAAGTAGTCAGTTGAAACAACTCAAGTATCTCCCTTCTAAAGCACCTTGGACGTACAACGTAGAGAAAGAAACAGCAGAGACAAGGCTCTGTGGGCCCTTTTGTATATGAGGCTTGAAGGGAAACTTTATGTTCCTCATTGGGATTTAGAGAGTTTCGGGCTCAATTCTCCCTGAGAAACACTGTGTAGTTGCACATGTTCTCTTCATAGCAGAGTTGTCTTTGTGATGACAAGTGAGTTTCTAGGAAAGAAATATGGAGGTTGCCATTCTTGGGTAGCTGCTCATCCTTCCGTAATCTGTAGTGAATGGGCGACCCTAAAGAACACTAGCCTCAAGCTAACTTTCCTCTTGTATCATGCCGCAGGTTGCAGGCAGCAGACTCCATGTAGCGTTATTTATTGTGGTTCTTGAGCTCCAGGTAGCATTCCAGGTCTCTTAGGACTGGCGGGTCAACACTAGGATGAGCAATGTATTAGAAGGACGGCCGGTGTGTTTGGGCCTTTATGAGCAATGCAGCTTTGGAAGAGCTAGATGCCGAGTCACAGGCTGTGAAGGGCTTCTTTGCTTAAACCTCTTCATTTTTGCAAGTTGAAAGAACTCATGTATCTCCCTTCTTAAGCACCTTGTGGGTACAAAGTAGAGAAAGAATCAGCAAGGTCAATGCTCTGCTGGCCCCTTTGAAGATAAGTCTTGAAGGGAAACTTCATTTTCCTCTTTGGCATTTAGAGAGTTGGGGGCTCAATTCTCCCTGAGAAACACTGTGTAGTTGCACGAGGTCTCTTCATAGCACAATTGCCTTTGTGACCACACGTGAGTTTCTAGGAAAGAAACTCGGAGCTTGCCATTCTTTGCTGGTGCTCGTCCTTTGGTAATCTTCAGTGAATTGGTGACCCCGTTTGAGCACTAGCCTCAAGCTAACGTTCCTCTTCTATCATGCCACTTGTTGCCATGCAGCACAATCTCTGTAGCCTTATTCAGTGTGGTTCTGGAGCTCTAGGAAGCATTCCAGGTCTCTTAGTACTGGCGGATCTGCTCGACCTTGAGAAACGATACAAGAAGGATGGCCTGTGTGTTTGGGGAGTTGTGAGCAGTGCACCGTTGGGAACACCTAGATGCCGAGACATGGGAGGTGAAGGGGTTTTTTGTGAAACCTGTAGAATGTGGCAACTTGAAACAACTCAAGTATCTCCCTTCGAAAGCACGTTGGAGGTACTAAATAGAGGAAGAAGCATGAGAGTCAGGGCTCTGCGGGCCATTTTGAATATAAGGCTGAAGGGAAACTTTATTTTCCTTATTGGCCTTTAGAGAGTTGTGGGCTCAGTTCTCCCTGAGAAACTCTTTACTTGCGCATGTTCTCTTCATAGCACAATTGGCTTAGTGATGACAAGTGAGTTGCTAGGAGAGAAACTTGGAGGTTGCCATTCCTTGGTAGCTGCTCATCCTTCAGTAATCTGTAGTGAACTGGCGACCCCATTGAACACTAGCCTCAAGCTAACTTTCCTCTGGTATCATGCCACTGTTTGGCATGCAGCAGAATCCATGTAGCTTTATTCAGTGTGGTTCTTTAGCTCTAGGAAGCCTTCCAGGTCTCAGTAATGGTGGGTCTGCACGAGGAGGAGAAACGTCCTAGAAGGACGGCCTGTGTGTTTGGGCATTTCTCAGCAATGTATCGTTGGGAACAGCTAGATGCCGAGCCAGGGGCAGTGAAGGGCTTATTTGCTTAAACCTGTAAATTGTGGCAAGTTGAAACAACGGAAGTATCTCCCTTCTAAAGCACCTTTAAGGTACAAAATAGAGAAAGAACGAGCAGGGTTAAGGCTCTGAGGACCCTGTTAAAATAAGGCTTGAAGGGAAACTTTATTTTCCTCTTTGGGATTTAGAGAGTTGTGGGCTCCATTCCCCCTAACTCTTTAGTTGCACATATTCTCTTCGTAGCACAATTGCCTTTGTGATGACAAGTGAGTTTCTAGGAATGAAATATGGAGGTTGCCATTCTTTCGTAGCTGATCATCCTTTGGTACTCTGTAATGAACTGGCGAGCCCATTGAACACTAGCTTCAAGCTAAAGTTCCCCTTGGTTCATGCCGCGGGTTGCAGGCTTCAGAATCCATGTAGCGTTATTCAGTGTGGTTCTTGAGCTCTCGGAAGCATTCCAGGTCTCTTAGTACAGGCGGGTCTGTACTAGGACGAGAAAACTACAGGCAGGATGGCCTGTGTGTTTGGTGAGTTGTGAGCAGTGCACCACTGGGAACAGCTAGATGCCGAGTCATGGGAAGTGATTGGCTTCTTTTCTTACACTCCAAAAAGTAGTCAGTTGAAACAACTCAAGTATCTCCCTTCTAAAGCACCTTGGACGTACAACGTAGAGAAAGAAACAGCAGAGACAAGGCTCTGTGGGCCCTTTTGTATATGAGGCTTGAAGGGAAACTTTATGTTCCTCATTGGGATTTAGAGAGTTTCGGGCTCAATTCTCCCTGAGAAACACTGTGTAGTTGCACATGTTCTCTTCATAGCAGAGTTGTCTTTGTGATGACAAGTGAGTTTCTAGGAAAGAAATATGGAGGTTGCCATTCTTGGGTAGCTGCTCATCCTTCCGTAATCTGTAGTGAATGGGCGACCCTAAAGAACACTAGCCTCAAGCTAACTTTCCTCTTGTATCATGCCGCAGGTTGCAGGCAGCAGACTCCATGTAGCGTTATTTATTGTGGTTCTTGAGCTCCAGGTAGCATTCCAGGTCTCTTAGGACTGGCGGGTCAACACTAGGATGAGCAATGTATTAGAAGGACGGCCGGTGTGTTTGGGCCTTTATGAGCAATGCAGCTTTGGAAGAGCTAGATGCCGAGTCACAGGCTGTGAAGGGCTTCTTTGCTTAAACCTCTTCATTTTTGCAAGTTGAAAGAACTCATGTATCTCCCTTCTTAAGCACCTTGTGGGTACAAAGTAGAGAAAGAATCAGCAAGGTCAATGCTCTGCTGGCCCCTTTGAAGATAAGTCTTGAAGGGAAACTTCATTTTCCTCTTTGGCATTTAGAGAGTTGGGGGCTCAATTCTCCCTGAGAAACACTGTGTAGTTGCACGAGGTCTCTTCATAGCACAATTGCCTTTGTGACCACACGTGAGTTTCTAGGAAAGAAACTCGGAGCTTGCCATTCTTTGCTGGTGCTCGTCCTTTGGTAATCTTCAGTGAATTGGTGACCCCGTTTGAGCACTAGCCTCAAGCTAACGTTCCTCTTCTATCATGCCACTTGTTGCCATGCAGCACAATCTCTGTAGCCTTATTCAGTGTGGTTCTGGAGCTCTAGGAAGCATTCCAGGTCTCTTAGTACTGGCGGATCTGCTCGACCTTGAGAAACGATACAAGAAGGATGGCCTGTGTGTTTGGGGAGTTGTGAGCAGTGCACCGTTGGGAACACCTAGATGCCGAGACATGGGAGGTGAAGGGGTTTTTTGTGAAACCTGTAGAATGTGGCAACTTGAAACAACTCAAGTATCTCCCTTCGAAAGCACGTTGGAGGTACTAAATAGAGGAAGAAGCATGAGAGTCAGGGCTCTGCGGGCCATTTTGAATATAAGGCTGAAGGGAAACTTTATTTTCCTTATTGGCCTTTAGAGAGTTGTGGGCTCAGTTCTCCCTGAGAAACTCTTTACTTGCGCATGTTCTCTTCATAGCACAATTGGCTTAGTGATGACAAGTGAGTTGCTAGGAGAGAAACTTGGAGGTTGCCATTCCTTGGTAGCTGCTCATCCTTCAGTAATCTGTAGTGAACTGGCGACCCCATTGAACACTAGCCTCAAGCTAACTTTCCTCTGGTATCATGCCACTGTTTGGCATGCAGCAGAATCCATGTAGCTTTATTCAGTGTGGTTCTTTAGCTCTAGGAAGCCTTCCAGGTCTCAGTAATGGTGGGTCTGCACGAGGAGGAGAAACGTCCTAGAAGGACGGCCTGTGTGTTTGGGCATTTCTCAGCAATGTATCGTTGGGAACAGCTAGATGCCGAGCCAGGGGCAGTGAAGGGCTTATTTGCTTAAACCTGTAAATTGTGGCAAGTTGAAACAACGGAAGTATCTCCCTTCTAAAGCACCTTTAAGGTACAAAATAGAGAAAGAACGAGCAGGGTTAAGGCTCTGAGGACCCTGTTAAAATAAGGCTTGAAGGGAAACTTTATGTTCCTCTTTGGGATTTAGAGAGTTGTGGGCTCCATTCCCCCTAACTCTTTAGTTGCACATATTCTCTTCGTAGCACAATTGCCTTTGTGATGACAAGTGAGTTTCTAGGAATGAAATATGGAGGTTGCCATTCTTTCGTAGCTGATCATCCTTTGGTACTCTGTAATGAACTGGCGAGCCCATTGAACACTAGCTTCAAGCTAAAGTTCCCCTTGGTTCATGCCGCGGGTTGCAGGCTTCAGAATCCATGTAGCGTTATTCAGTGTGGTTCTTGAGCTCTCGGAAGCATTCCAGGTCTCTTAGTACAGGCGGGTCTGTACTAGGACGAGAAAACTACAGGCAGGATGGCCTGTGTGTTTGGTGAGTTGTGAGCAGTGCACCACTGGGAACAGCTAGATGCCGAGTCATGGGAAGTGATTGGCTTCTTTTCTTACACTCCAAAAAGTAGTCAGTTGAAACAACTCAAGTATCTCCCTTCTAAAGCACCTTGGACGTACAACGTAGAGAAAGAAACAGCAGAGACAAGGCTCTGTGGGCCCTTTTGTATATGAGGCTTGAAGGGAAACTTTATGTTCCTCATTGGGATTTAGAGAGTTTCGGGCTCAATTCTCCCTGAGAAACACTGTGTAGTTGCACATGTTCTCTTCATAGCAGAGTTGTCTTTGTGATGACAAGTGAGTTTCTAGGAAAGAAATATGGAGGTTGCCATTCTTGGGTAGCTGCTCATCCTTCCGTAATCTGTAGTGAATGGGCGACCCTAAAGAACACTAGCCTCAAGCTAACTTTCCTCTTGTATCATGCCGCAGGTTGCAGGCAGCAGACTCCATGTAGCGTTATTTATTGTGGTTCTTGAGCTCCAGGTAGCATTCCAGGTCTCTTAGGACTGGCGGGTCAACACTAGGATGAGCAATGTATTAGAAGGACGGCCGGTGTGTTTGGGCCTTTATGAGCAATGCAGCTTTGGAAGAGCTAGATGCCGAGTCACAGGCTGTGAAGGGCTTCTTTGCTTAAACCTCTTCATTTTTGCAAGTTGAAAGAACTCATGTATCTCCCTTCTTAAGCACCTTGTGGGTACAAAGTAGAGAAAGAATCAGCAAGGTCAATGCTCTGCTGGCCCCTTTGAAGATAAGTCTTGAAGGGAAACTTCATTTTCCTCTTTGGCATTTAGAGAGTTGGGGGCTCAATTCTCCCTGAGAAACACTGTGTAGTTGCACGAGGTCTCTTCATAGCACAATTGCCTTTGTGACCACACGTGAGTTTCTAGGAAAGAAACTCGGAGCTTGCCATTCTTTGCTGGTGCTCGTCCTTTGGTAATCTTCAGTGAATTGGTGACCCCGTTTGAGCACTAGCCTCAAGCTAACGTTCCTCTTCTATCATGCCACTTGTTGCCATGCAGCACAATCTCTGTAGCCTTATTCAGTGTGGTTCTGGAGCTCTAGGAAGCATTCCAGGTCTCTTAGTACTGGCGGATCTGCTCGACCTTGAGAAACGATACAAGAAGGATGGCCTGTGTGTTTGGGGAGTTGTAAGCAGTGCACCGTTGGGAACACCTAGATGCCGAGACATGGGAGGTGAAGGGGTTTTTTGTGAAACCTGTAGAATGTGGCAACTTGAAACAACTCAAGTATCTCCCTTCGAAAGCACGTTGGAGGTACTAAATAGAGGAAGAAGCATGAGAGTCAGGGCTCTGCGGGCCATTTTGAATATAAGGCTGAAGGGAAACTTTATTTTCCTTATTGGCCTTTAGAGAGTTGTGGGCTCAGTTCTCCCTGAGAAACTCTTTACTTGCGCATGTTCTCTTCATAGCACAATTGGCTTAGTGATGACAAGTGAGTTGCTAGGAGAGAAACTTGGAGGTTGCCATTCCTTGGTAGCTGCTCATCCTTCAGTAATCTGTAGTGAACTGGCGACCCCATTGAACACTAGCCTCAAGCTAACTTTCCTCTGGTATCATGCCACTGTTTGGCATGCAGCAGAATCCATGTAGCTTTATTCAGTGTGGTTCTTTAGCTCTAGGAAGCCTTCCAGGTCTCAGTAATGGTGGGTCTGCACGAGGAGGAGAAACGTCCTAGAAGGACGGCCTGTGTGTTTGGGCATTTCTCAGCAATGTATCGTTGGGAACAGCTAGATGCCGAGCCAGGGGCAGTGAAGGGCTTATTTGCTTAAACCTGTAAATTGTGGCAAGTTGAAACAACGGAAGTATCTCCCTTCTAAAGCACCTTTAAGGTACAAAATAGAGAAAGAACGAGCAGGGTTAAGGCTCTGAGGACCCTGTTAAAATAAGGCTTGAAGGGAAACTTTATGTTCCTCTTTGGGATTTAGAGAGTTGTGGGCTCCATTCCCCCTAACTCTTTAGTTGCACATATTCTCTTCGTAGCACAATTGCCTTTGTGATGACAAGTGAGTTTCTAGGAATGAAATATGGAGGTTGCCATTCTTTCGTAGCTGATCATCCTTTGGTACTCTGTAATGAACTGGCGAGCCCATTGAACACTAGCTTCAAGCTAAAGTTCCCCTTGGTTCATGCCGCGGGTTGCAGGCTTCAGAATCCATGTAGCGTTATTCAGTGTGGTTCTTGAGCTCTCGGAAGCATTCCAGGTCTCTTAGTACAGGCGGGTCTGTACTAGGACGAGAAAACTACAGGCAGGATGGCCTGTGTGTTTGGTGAGTTGTGAGCAGTGCACCACTGGGAACAGCTAGATGCCGAGTCATGGGAAGTGATTGGCTTCTTTTCTTACACTCCAAAAAGTAGTCAGTTGAAACAACTCAAGTATCTCCCTTCTAAAGCACCTTGGACGTACAACGTAGAGAAAGAAACAGCAGAGACAAGGCTCTGTGGGCCCTTTTGTATATGAGGCTTGAAGGGAAACTTTATGTTCCTCATTGGGATTTAGAGAGTTTCGGGCTCAATTCTCCCTGAGAAACACTGTGTAGTTGCACATGTTCTCTTCATAGCAGAGTTGTCTTTGTGATGACAAGTGAGTTTCTAGGAAAGAAATATGGAGGTTGCCATTCTTGGGTAGCTGCTCATCCTTCCGTAATCTGTAGTGAATGGGCGACCCTAAAGAACACTAGCCTCAAGCTAACTTTCCTCTTGTATCATGCCGCAGGTTGCAGGCAGCAGACTCCATGTAGCGTTATTTATTGTGGTTCTTGAGCTCCAGGTAGCATTCCAGGTCTCTTAGGACTGGCGGGTCAACACTAGGATGAGCAATGTATTAGAAGGACGGCCGGTGTGTTTGGGCCTTTATGAGCAATGCAGCTTTGGAAGAGCTAGATGCCGAGTCACAGGCTGTGAAGGGCTTCTTTGCTTAAACCTCTTCATTTTTGCAAGTTGAAAGAACTCATGTATCTCCCTTCTTAAGCACCTTGTGGGTACAAAGTAGAGAAAGAATCAGCAAGGTCAATGCTCTGCTGGCCCCTTTGAAGATAAGTCTTGAAGGGAAACTTCATTTTCCTCTTTGGCATTTAGAGAGTTGGGGGCTCAATTCTCCCTGAGAAACACTGTGTAGTTGCACGAGGTCTCTTCATAGCACAATTGCCTTTGTGACCACACGTGAGTTTCTAGGAAAGAAACTCGGAGCTTGCCATTCTTTGCTGGTGCTCGTCCTTTGGTAATCTTCAGTGAATTGGTGACCCCGTTTGAGCACTAGCCTCAAGCTAACGTTCCTCTTCTATCATGCCACTTGTTGCCATGCAGCACAATCTCTGTAGCCTTATTCAGTGTGGTTCTGGAGCTCTAGGAAGCATTCCAGGTCTCTTAGTACTGGCGGATCTGCTCGACCTTGAGAAACGATACAAGAAGGATGGCCTGTGTGTTTGGGGAGTTGTGAGCAGTGCACCGTTGGGAACACCTAGATGCCGAGACATGGGAGGTGAAGGGGTTTTTTGTGAAACCTGTAGAATGTGGCAACTTGAAACAACTCAAGTATCTCCCTTCGAAAGCACGTTGGAGGTACTAAATAGAGGAAGAAGCATGAGAGTCAGGGCTCTGCGGGCCATTTTGAATATAAGGCTGAAGGGAAACTTTATTTTCCTTATTGGCCTTTAGAGAGTTGTGGGCTCAGTTCTCCCTGAGAAACTCTTTACTTGCGCATGTTCTCTTCATAGCACAATTGGCTTAGTGATGACAAGTGAGTTGCTAGGAGAGAAACTTGGAGGTTGCCATTCCTTGGTAGCTGCTCATCCTTCAGTAATCTGTAGTGAACTGGCGACCCCATTGAACACTAGCCTCAAGCTAACTTTCCTCTGGTATCATGCCACTGTTTGGCATGCAGCAGAATCCATGTAGCTTTATTCAGTGTGGTTCTTTAGCTCTAGGAAGCCTTCCAGGTCTCAGTAATGGTGGGTCTGCACGAGGAGGAGAAACGTCCTAGAAGGACGGCCTGTGTGTTTGGGCATTTCTCAGCAATGTATCGTTGGGAACAGCTAGATGCCGAGCCAGGGGCAGTGAAGGGCTTATTTGCTTAAACCTGTAAATTGTGGCAAGTTGAAACAACGGAAGTATCTCCCTTCTAAAGCACCTTTAAGGTACAAAATAGAGAAAGAACGAGCAGGGTTAAGGCTCTGAGGACCCTGTTAAAATAAGGCTTGAAGGGAAACTTTATGTTCCTCTTTGGGATTTAGAGAGTTGTGGGCTCCATTCCCCCTAACTCTTTAGTTGCACATATTCTCTTCGTAGCACAATTGCCTTTGTGATGACAAGTGAGTTTCTAGGAATGAAATATGGAGGTTGCCATTCTTTCGTAGCTGATCATCCTTTGGTACTCTGTAATGAACTGGCGAGCCCATTGAACACTAGCTTCAAGCTAAAGTTCCCCTTGGTTCATGCCGCGGGTTGCAGGCTTCAGAATCCATGTAGCGTTATTCAGTGTGGTTCTTGAGCTCTCGGAAGCATTCCAGGTCTCTTAGTACAGGCGGGTCTGTACTAGGACGAGAAAACTACAGGCAGGATGGCCTGTGTGTTTGGTGAGTTGTGAGCAGTGCACCACTGGGAACAGCTAGATGCCGAGTCATGGGAAGTGATTGGCTTCTTTTCTTACACTCCAAAAAGTAGTCAGTTGAAACAACTCAAGTATCTCCCTTCTAAAGCACCTTGGACGTACAACGTAGAGAAAGAAACAGCAGAGACAAGGCTCTGTGGGCCCTTTTGTATATGAGGCTTGAAGGGAAACTTTATGTTCCTCATTGGGATTTAGAGAGTTTCGGGCTCAATTCTCCCTGAGAAACACTGTGTAGTTGCACATGTTCTCTTCATAGCAGAGTTGTCTTTGTGATGACAAGTGAGTTTCTAGGAAAGAAATATGGAGGTTGCCATTCTTGGGTAGCTGCTCATCCTTCCGTAATCTGTAGTGAATGGGCGACCCTAAAGAACACTAGCCTCAAGCTAACTTTCCTCTTGTATCATGCCGCAGGTTGCAGGCAGCAGACTCCATGTAGCGTTATTTATTGTGGTTCTTGAGCTCCAGGTAGCATTCCAGGTCTCTTAGGACTGGCGGGTCAACACTAGGATGAGCAATGTATTAGAAGGACGGCCGGTGTGTTTGGGCCTTTATGAGCAATGCAGCTTTGGAAGAGCTAGATGCCGAGTCACAGGCTGTGAAGGGCTTCTTTGCTTAAACCTCTTCATTTTTGCAAGTTGAAAGAACTCATGTATCTCCCTTCTTAAGCACCTTGTGGGTACAAAGTAGAGAAAGAATCAGCAAGGTCAATGCTCTGCTGGCCCCTTTGAAGATAAGTCTTGAAGGGAAACTTCATTTTCCTCTTTGGCATTTAGAGAGTTGGGGGCTCAATTCTCCCTGAGAAACACTGTGTAGTTGCACGAGGTCTCTTCATAGCACAATTGCCTTTGTGACCACACGTGAGTTTCTAGGAAAGAAACTCGGAGCTTGCCATTCTTTGCTGGTGCTCGTCCTTTGGTAATCTTCAGTGAATTGGTGACCCCGTTTGAGCACTAGCCTCAAGCTAACGTTCCTCTTCTATCATGCCACTTGTTGCCATGCAGCACAATCTCTGTAGCCTTATTCAGTGTGGTTCTGGAGCTCTAGGAAGCATTCCAGGTCTCTTAGTACTGGCGGATCTGCTCGACCTTGAGAAACGATACAAGAAGGATGGCCTGTGTGTTTGGGGAGTTGTGAGCAGTGCACCGTTGGGAACACCTAGATGCCGAGACATGGGAGGTGAAGGGGTTTTTTGTGAAACCTGTAGAATGTGGCAACTTGAAACAACTCAAGTATCTCCCTTCGAAAGCACGTTGGAGGTACTAAATAGAGGAAGAAGCATGAGAGTCAGGGCTCTGCGGGCCATTTTGAATATAAGGCTGAAGGGAAACTTTATTTTCCTTATTGGCCTTTAGAGAGTTGTGGGCTCAGTTCTCCCTGAGAAACTCTTTACTTGCGCATGTTCTCTTCATAGCACAATTGGCTTAGTGATGACAAGTGAGTTGCTAGGAGAGAAACTTGGAGGTTGCCATTCCTTGGTAGCTGCTCATCCTTCAGTAATCTGTAGTGAACTGGCGACCCCATTGAACACTAGCCTCAAGCTAACTTTCCTCTGGTATCATGCCACTGTTTGGCATGCAGCAGAATCCATGTAGCTTTATTCAGTGTGGTTCTTTAGCTCTAGGAAGCCTTCCAGGTCTCAGTAATGGTGGGTCTGCACGAGGAGGAGAAACGTCCTAGAAGGACGGCCTGTGTGTTTGGGCATTTCTCAGCAATGTATCGTTGGGAACAGCTAGATGCCGAGCCAGGGGCAGTGAAGGGCTTATTTGCTTAAACCTGTAAATTGTGGCAAGTTGAAACAACGGAAGTATCTCCCTTCTAAAGCACCTTTAAGGTACAAAATAGAGAAAGAACGAGCAGGGTTAAGGCTCTGAGGACCCTGTTAAAATAAGGCTTGAAGGGAAACTTTATGTTCCTCTTTGGGATTTAGAGAGTTGTGGGCTCCATTCCCCCTAACTCTTTAGTTGCACATATTCTCTTCGTAGCACAATTGCCTTTGTGATGACAAGTGAGTTTCTAGGAATGAAATATGGAGGTTGCCATTCTTTCGTAGCTGATCATCCTTTGGTACTCTGTAATGAACTGGCGAGCCCATTGAACACTAGCTTCAAGCTAAAGTTCCCCTTGGTTCATGCCGCGGGTTGCAGGCTTCAGAATCCATGTAGCGTTATTCAGTGTGGTTCTTGAGCTCTCGGAAGCATTCCAGGTCTCTTAGTACAGGCGGGTCTGTACTAGGACGAGAAAACTACAGGCAGGATGGCCTGTGTGTTTGGTGAGTTGTGAGCAGTGCACCACTGGGAACAGCTAGATGCCGAGTCATGGGAAGTGATTGGCTTCTTTTCTTACACTCCAAAAAGTAGTCAGTTGAAACAACTCAAGTATCTCCCTTCTAAAGCACCTTGGACGTACAACGTAGAGAAAGAAACAGCAGAGACAAGGCTCTGTGGGCCCTTTTGTATATGAGGCTTGAAGGGAAACTTTATGTTCCTCATTGGGATTTAGAGAGTTTCGGGCTCAATTCTCCCTGAGAAACACTGTGTAGTTGCACATGTTCTCTTCATAGCAGAGTTGTCTTTGTGATGACAAGTGAGTTTCTAGGAAAGAAATATGGAGGTTGCCATTCTTGGGTAGCTGCTCATCCTTCCGTAATCTGTAGTGAATGGGCGACCCTAAAGAACACTAGCCTCAAGCTAACTTTCCTCTTGTATCATGCCGCAGGTTGCAGGCAGCAGACTCCATGTAGCGTTATTTATTGTGGTTCTTGAGCTCCAGGTAGCATTCCAGGTCTCTTAGGACTGGCGGGTCAACACTAGGATGAGCAATGTATTAGAAGGACGGCCGGTGTGTTTGGGCCTTTATGAGCAATGCAGCTTTGGAAGAGCTAGATGCCGAGTCACAGGCTGTGAAGGGCTTCTTTGCTTAAACCTCTTCATTTTTGCAAGTTGAAAGAACTCATGTATCTCCCTTCTTAAGCACCTTGTGGGTACAAAGTAGAGAAAGAATCAGCAAGGTCAATGCTCTGCTGGCCCCTTTGAAGATAAGTCTTGAAGGGAAACTTCATTTTCCTCTTTGGCATTTAGAGAGTTGGGGGCTCAATTCTCCCTGAGAAACACTGTGTAGTTGCACGAGGTCTCTTCATAGCACAATTGCCTTTGTGACCACACGTGAGTTTCTAGGAAAGAAACTCGGAGCTTGCCATTCTTTGCTGGTGCTCGTCCTTTGGTAATCTTCAGTGAATTGGTGACCCCGTTTGAGCACTAGCCTCAAGCTAACGTTCCTCTTCTATCATGCCACTTGTTGCCATGCAGCACAATCTCTGTAGCCTTATTCAGTGTGGTTCTGGAGCTCTAGGAAGCATTCCAGGTCTCTTAGTACTGGCGGATCTGCTCGACCTTGAGAAACGATACAAGAAGGATGGCCTGTGTGTTTGGGGAGTTGTGAGCAGTGCACCGTTGGGAACACCTAGATGCCGAGACATGGGAGGTGAAGGGGTTTTTTGTGAAACCTGTAGAATGTGGCAACTTGAAACAACTCAAGTATCTCCCTTCGAAAGCACGTTGGAGGTACTAAATAGAGGAAGAAGCATGAGAGTCAGGGCTCTGCGGGCCATTTTGAATATAAGGCTGAAGGGAAACTTTATTTTCCTTATTGGCCTTTAGAGAGTTGTGGGCTCAGTTCTCCCTGAGAAACTCTTTACTTGCGCATGTTCTCTTCATAGCACAATTGGCTTAGTGATGACAAGTGAGTTGCTAGGAGAGAAACTTGGAGGTTGCCATTCCTTGGTAGCTGCTCATCCTTCAGTAATCTGTAGTGAACTGGCGACCCCATTGAACACTAGCCTCAAGCTAACTTTCCTCTGGTATCATGCCACTGTTTGGCATGCAGCAGAATCCATGTAGCTTTATTCAGTGTGGTTCTTTAGCTCTAGGAAGCCTTCCAGGTCTCAGTAATGGTGGGTCTGCACGAGGAGGAGAAACGTCCTAGAAGGACGGCCTGTGTGTTTGGGCATTTCTCAGCAATGTATCGTTGGGAACAGCTAGATGCCGAGCCAGGGGCAGTGAAGGGCTTATTTGCTTAAACCTGTAAATTGTGGCAAGTTGAAACAACGGAAGTATCTCCCTTCTAAAGCACCTTTAAGGTACAAAATAGAGAAAGAACGAGCAGGGTTAAGGCTCTGAGGACCCTGTTAAAATAAGGCTTGAAGGGAAACTTTATGTTCCTCTTTGGGATTTAGAGAGTTGTGGGCTCCATTCCCCCTAACTCTTTAGTTGCACATATTCTCTTCGTAGCACAATTGCCTTTGTGATGACAAGTGAGTTTCTAGGAATGAAATATGGAGGTTGCCATTCTTTCGTAGCTGATCATCCTTTGGTACTCTGTAATGAACTGGCGAGCCCATTGAACACTAGCTTCAAGCTAAAGTTCCCCTTGGTTCATGCCGCGGGTTGCAGGCTTCAGAATCCATGTAGCGTTATTCAGTGTGGTTCTTGAGCTCTCGGAAGCATTCCAGGTCTCTTAGTACAGGCGGGTCTGTACTAGGACGAGAAAACTACAGGCAGGATGGCCTGTGTGTTTGGTGAGTTGTGAGCAGTGCACCACTGGGAACAGCTAGATGCCGAGTCATGGGAAGTGATTGGCTTCTTTTCTTACACTCCAAAAAGTAGTCAGTTGAAACAACTCAAGTATCTCCCTTCTAAAGCACCTTGGACGTACAACGTAGAGAAAGAAACAGCAGAGACAAGGCTCTGTGGGCCCTTTTGTATATGAGGCTTGAAGGGAAACTTTATGTTCCTCATTGGGATTTAGAGAGTTTCGGGCTCAATTCTCCCTGAGAAACACTGTGTAGTTGCACATGTTCTCTTCATAGCAGAGTTGTCTTTGTGATGACAAGTGAGTTTCTAGGAAAGAAATATGGAGGTTGCCATTCTTGGGTAGCTGCTCATCCTTCCGTAATCTGTAGTGAATGGGCGACCCTAAAGAACACTAGCCTCAAGCTAACTTTCCTCTTGTATCATGCCGCAGGTTGCAGGCAGCAGACTCCATGTAGCGTTATTTATTGTGGTTCTTGAGCTCCAGGTAGCATTCCAGGTCTCTTAGGACTGGCGGGTCAACACTAGGATGAGCAATGTATTAGAAGGACGGCCGGTGTGTTTGGGCCTTTATGAGCAATGCAGCTTTGGAAGAGCTAGATGCCGAGTCACAGGCTGTGAAGGGCTTCTTTGCTTAAACCTCTTCATTTTTGCAAGTTGAAAGAACTCATGTATCTCCCTTCTTAAGCACCTTGTGGGTACAAAGTAGAGAAAGAATCAGCAAGGTCAATGCTCTGCTGGCCCCTTTGAAGATAAGTCTTGAAGGGAAACTTCATTTTCCTCTTTGGCATTTAGAGAGTTGGGGGCTCAATTCTCCCTGAGAAACACTGTGTAGTTGCACGAGGTCTCTTCATAGCACAATTGCCTTTGTGACCACACGTGAGTTTCTAGGAAAGAAACTCGGAGCTTGCCATTCTTTGCTGGTGCTCGTCCTTTGGTAATCTTCAGTGAATTGGTGACCCCGTTTGAGCACTAGCCTCAAGCTAACGTTCCTCTTCTATCATGCCACTTGTTGCCATGCAGCACAATCTCTGTAGCCTTATTCAGTGTGGTTCTGGAGCTCTAGGAAGCATTCCAGGTCTCTTAGTACTGGCGGATCTGCTCGACCTTGAGAAACGATACAAGAAGGATGGCCTGTGTGTTTGGGGAGTTGTGAGCAGTGCACCGTTGGGAACACCTAGATGCCGAGACATGGGAGGTGAAGGGGTTTTTTGTGAAACCTGTAGAATGTGGCAACTTGAAACAACTCAAGTATCTCCCTTCGAAAGCACGTTGGAGGTACTAAATAGAGGAAGAAGCATGAGAGTCAGGGCTCTGCGGGCCATTTTGAATATAAGGCTGAAGGGAAACTTTATTTTCCTTATTGGCCTTTAGAGAGTTGTGGGCTCAGTTCTCCCTGAGAAACTCTTTACTTGCGCATGTTCTCTTCATAGCACAATTGGCTTAGTGATGACAAGTGAGTTGCTAGGAGAGAAACTTGGAGGTTGCCATTCCTTGGTAGCTGCTCATCCTTCAGTAATCTGTAGTGAACTGGCGACCCCATTGAACACTAGCCTCAAGCTAACTTTCCTCTGGTATCATGCCACTGTTTGGCATGCAGCAGAATCCATGTAGCTTTATTCAGTGTGGTTCTTTAGCTCTAGGAAGCCTTCCAGGTCTCAGTAATGGTGGGTCTGCACGAGGAGGAGAAACGTCCTAGAAGGACGGCCTGTGTGTTTGGGCATTTCTCAGCAATGTATCGTTGGGAACAGCTAGATGCCGAGCCAGGGGCAGTGAAGGGCTTATTTGCTTAAACCTGTAAATTGTGGCAAGTTGAAACAACGGAAGTATCTCCCTTCTAAAGCACCTTTAAGGTACAAAATAGAGAAAGAACGAGCAGGGTTAAGGCTCTGAGGACCCTGTTAAAATAAGGCTTGAAGGGAAACTTTATGTTCCTCTTTGGGATTTAGAGAGTTGTGGGCTCCATTCCCCCTAACTCTTTAGTTGCACATATTCTCTTCGTAGCACAATTGCCTTTGTGATGACAAGTGAGTTTCTAGGAATGAAATATGGAGGTTGCCATTCTTTCGTAGCTGATCATCCTTTGGTACTCTGTAATGAACTGGCGAGCCCATTGAACACTAGCTTCAAGCTAAAGTTCCCCTTGGTTCATGCCGCGGGTTGCAGGCTTCAGAATCCATGTAGCGTTATTCAGTGTGGTTCTTGAGCTCTCGGAAGCATTCCAGGTCTCTTAGTACAGGCGGGTCTGTACTAGGACGAGAAAACTACAGGCAGGATGGCCTGTGTGTTTGGTGAGTTGTGAGCAGTGCACCACTGGGAACAGCTAGATGCCGAGTCATGGGAAGTGATTGGCTTCTTTTCTTACACTCCAAAAAGTAGTCAGTTGAAACAACTCAAGTATCTCCCTTCTAAAGCACCTTGGACGTACAACGTAGAGAAAGAAACAGCAGAGACAAGGCTCTGTGGGCCCTTTTGTATATGAGGCTTGAAGGGAAACTTTATGTTCCTCATTGGGATTTAGAGAGTTTCGGGCTCAATTCTCCCTGAGAAACACTGTGTAGTTGCACATGTTCTCTTCATAGCAGAGTTGTCTTTGTGATGACAAGTGAGTTTCTAGGAAAGAAATATGGAGGTTGCCATTCTTGGGTAGCTGCTCATCCTTCCGTAATCTGTAGTGAATGGGCGACCCTAAAGAACACTAGCCTCAAGCTAACTTTCCTCTTGTATCATGCCGCAGGTTGCAGGCAGCAGACTCCATGTAGCGTTATTTATTGTGGTTCTTGAGCTCCAGGTAGCATTCCAGGTCTCTTAGGACTGGCGGGTCAACACTAGGATGAGCAATGTATTAGAAGGACGGCCGGTGTGTTTGGGCCTTTATGAGCAATGCAGCTTTGGAAGAGCTAGATGCCGAGTCACAGGCTGTGAAGGGCTTCTTTGCTTAAACCTCTTCATTTTTGCAAGTTGAAAGAACTCATGTATCTCCCTTCTTAAGCACCTTGTGGGTACAAAGTAGAGAAAGAATCAGCAAGGTCAATGCTCTGCTGGCCCCTTTGAAGATAAGTCTTGAAGGGAAACTTCATTTTCCTCTTTGGCATTTAGAGAGTTGGGGGCTCAATTCTCCCTGAGAAACACTGTGTAGTTGCACGAGGTCTCTTCATAGCACAATTGCCTTTGTGACCACACGTGAGTTTCTAGGAAAGAAACTCGGAGCTTGCCATTCTTTGCTGGTGCTCGTCCTTTGGTAATCTTCAGTGAATTGGTGACCCCGTTTGAGCACTAGCCTCAAGCTAACGTTCCTCTTCTATCATGCCACTTGTTGCCATGCAGCACAATCTCTGTAGCCTTATTCAGTGTGGTTCTGGAGCTCTAGGAAGCATTCCAGGTCTCTTAGTACTGGCGGATCTGCTCGACCTTGAGAAACGATACAAGAAGGATGGCCTGTGTGTTTGGGGAGTTGTGAGCAGTGCACCGTTGGGAACACCTAGATGCCGAGACATGGGAGGTGAAGGGGTTTTTTGTGAAACCTGTAGAATGTGGCAACTTGAAACAACTCAAGTATCTCCCTTCGAAAGCACGTTGGAGGTACTAAATAGAGGAAGAAGCATGAGAGTCAGGGCTCTGCGGGCCATTTTGAATATAAGGCTGAAGGGAAACTTTATTTTCCTTATTGGCCTTTAGAGAGTTGTGGGCTCAGTTCTCCCTGAGAAACTCTTTACTTGCGCATGTTCTCTTCATAGCACAATTGGCTTAGTGATGACAAGTGAGTTGCTAGGAGAGAAACTTGGAGGTTGCCATTCCTTGGTAGCTGCTCATCCTTCAGTAATCTGTAGTGAACTGGCGACCCCATTGAACACTAGCCTCAAGCTAACTTTCCTCTGGTATCATGCCACTGTTTGGCATGCAGCAGAATCCATGTAGCTTTATTCAGTGTGGTTCTTTAGCTCTAGGAAGCCTTCCAGGTCTCAGTAATGGTGGGTCTGCACGAGGAGGAGAAACGTCCTAGAAGGACGGCCTGTGTGTTTGGGCATTTCTCAGCAATGTATCGTTGGGAACAGCTAGATGCCGAGCCAGGGGCAGTGAAGGGCTTATTTGCTTAAACCTGTAAATTGTGGCAAGTTGAAACAACGGAAGTATCTCCCTTCTAAAGCACCTTTAAGGTACAAAATAGAGAAAGAACGAGCAGGGTTAAGGCTCTGAGGACCCTGTTAAAATAAGGCTTGAAGGGAAACTTTATGTTCCTCTTTGGGATTTAGAGAGTTGTGGGCTCCATTCCCCCTAACTCTTTAGTTGCACATATTCTCTTCGTAGCACAATTGCCTTTGTGATGACAAGTGAGTTTCTAGGAATGAAATATGGAGGTTGCCATTCTTTCGTAGCTGATCATCCTTTGGTACTCTGTAATGAACTGGCGAGCCCATTGAACACTAGCTTCAAGCTAAAGTTCCCCTTGGTTCATGCCGCGGGTTGCAGGCTTCAGAATCCATGTAGCGTTATTCAGTGTGGTTCTTGAGCTCTCGGAAGCATTCCAGGTCTCTTAGTACAGGCGGGTCTGTACTAGGACGAGAAAACTACAGGCAGGATGGCCTGTGTGTTTGGTGAGTTGTGAGCAGTGCACCACTGGGAACAGCTAGATGCCGAGTCATGGGAAGTGATTGGCTTCTTTTCTTACACTCCAAAAAGTAGTCAGTTGAAACAACTCAAGTATCTCCCTTCTAAAGCACCTTGGACGTACAACGTAGAGAAAGAAACAGCAGAGACAAGGCTCTGTGGGCCCTTTTGTATATGAGGCTTGAAGGGAAACTTTATGTTCCTCATTGGGATTTAGAGAGTTTCGGGCTCAATTCTCCCTGAGAAACACTGTGTAGTTGCACATGTTCTCTTCATAGCAGAGTTGTCTTTGTGATGACAAGTGAGTTTCTAGGAAAGAAATATGGAGGTTGCCATTCTTGGGTAGCTGCTCATCCTTCCGTAATCTGTAGTGAATGGGCGACCCTAAAGAACACTAGCCTCAAGCTAACTTTCCTCTTGTATCATGCCGCAGGTTGCAGGCAGCAGACTCCATGTAGCGTTATTTATTGTGGTTCTTGAGCTCCAGGTAGCATTCCAGGTCTCTTAGGACTGGCGGGTCAACACTAGGATGAGCAATGTATTAGAAGGACGGCCGGTGTGTTTGGGCCTTTATGAGCAATGCAGCTTTGGAAGAGCTAGATGCCGAGTCACAGGCTGTGAAGGGCTTCTTTGCTTAAACCTCTTCATTTTTGCAAGTTGAAAGAACTCATGTATCTCCCTTCTTAAGCACCTTGTGGGTACAAAGTAGAGAAAGAATCAGCAAGGTCAATGCTCTGCTGGCCCCTTTGAAGATAAGTCTTGAAGGGAAACTTCATTTTCCTCTTTGGCATTTAGAGAGTTGGGGGCTCAATTCTCCCTGAGAAACACTGTGTAGTTGCACGAGGTCTCTTCATAGCACAATTGCCTTTGTGACCACACGTGAGTTTCTAGGAAAGAAACTCGGAGCTTGCCATTCTTTGCTGGTGCTCGTCCTTTGGTAATCTTCAGTGAATTGGTGACCCCGTTTGAGCACTAGCCTCAAGCTAACGTTCCTCTTCTATCATGCCACTTGTTGCCATGCAGCACAATCTCTGTAGCCTTATTCAGTGTGGTTCTGGAGCTCTAGGAAGCATTCCAGGTCTCTTAGTACTGGCGGATCTGCTCGACCTTGAGAAACGATACAAGAAGGATGGCCTGTGTGTTTGGGGAGTTGTGAGCAGTGCACCGTTGGGAACACCTAGATGCCGAGACATGGGAGGTGAAGGGGTTTTTTGTGAAACCTGTAGAATGTGGCAACTTGAAACAACTCAAGTATCTCCCTTCGAAAGCACGTTGGAGGTACTAAATAGAGGAAGAAGCATGAGAGTCAGGGCTCTGCGGGCCATTTTGAATATAAGGCTGAAGGGAAACTTTATTTTCCTTATTGGCCTTTAGAGAGTTGTGGGCTCAGTTCTCCCTGAGAAACTCTTTACTTGCGCATGTTCTCTTCATAGCACAATTGGCTTAGTGATGACAAGTGAGTTGCTAGGAGAGAAACTTGGAGGTTGCCATTCCTTGGTAGCTGCTCATCCTTCAGTAATCTGTAGTGAACTGGCGACCCCATTGAACACTAGCCTCAAGCTAACTTTCCTCTGGTATCATGCCACTGTTTGGCATGCAGCAGAATCCATGTAGCTTTATTCAGTGTGGTTCTTTAGCTCTAGGAAGCCTTCCAGGTCTCAGTAATGGTGGGTCTGCACGAGGAGGAGAAACGTCCTAGAAGGACGGCCTGTGTGTTTGGGCATTTCTCAGCAATGTATCGTTGGGAACAGCTAGATGCCGAGCCAGGGGCAGTGAAGGGCTTATTTGCTTAAACCTGTAAATTGTGGCAAGTTGAAACAACGGAAGTATCTCCCTTCTAAAGCACCTTTAAGGTACAAAATAGAGAAAGAACGAGCAGGGTTAAGGCTCTGAGGACCCTGTTAAAATAAGGCTTGAAGGGAAACTTTATGTTCCTCTTTGGGATTTAGAGAGTTGTGGGCTCCATTCCCCCTAACTCTTTAGTTGCACATATTCTCTTCGTAGCACAATTGCCTTTGTGATGACAAGTGAGTTTCTAGGAATGAAATATGGAGGTTGCCATTCTTTCGTAGCTGATCATCCTTTGGTACTCTGTAATGAACTGGCGAGCCCATTGAACACTAGCTTCAAGCTAAAGTTCCCCTTGGTTCATGCCGCGGGTTGCAGGCTTCAGAATCCATGTAGCGTTATTCAGTGTGGTTCTTGAGCTCTCGGAAGCATTCCAGGTCTCTTAGTACAGGCGGGTCTGTACTAGGACGAGAAAACTACAGGCAGGATGGCCTGTGTGTTTGGTGAGTTGTGAGCAGTGCACCACTGGGAACAGCTAGATGCCGAGTCATGGGAAGTGATTGGCTTCTTTTCTTACACTCCAAAAAGTAGTCAGTTGAAACAACTCAAGTATCTCCCTTCTAAAGCACCTTGGACGTACAACGTAGAGAAAGAAACAGCAGAGACAAGGCTCTGTGGGCCCTTTTGTATATGAGGCTTGAAGGGAAACTTTATGTTCCTCATTGGGATTTAGAGAGTTTCGGGCTCAATTCTCCCTGAGAAACACTGTGTAGTTGCACATGTTCTCTTCATAGCAGAGTTGTCTTTGTGATGACAAGTGAGTTTCTAGGAAAGAAATATGGAGGTTGCCATTCTTGGGTAGCTGCTCATCCTTCCGTAATCTGTAGTGAATGGGCGACCCTAAAGAACACTAGCCTCAAGCTAACTTTCCTCTTGTATCATGCCGCAGGTTGCAGGCAGCAGACTCCATGTAGCGTTATTTATTGTGGTTCTTGAGCTCCAGGTAGCATTCCAGGTCTCTTAGGACTGGCGGGTCAACACTAGGATGAGCAATGTATTAGAAGGACGGCCGGTGTGTTTGGGCCTTTATGAGCAATGCAGCTTTGGAAGAGCTAGATGCCGAGTCACAGGCTGTGAAGGGCTTCTTTGCTTAAACCTCTTCATTTTTGCAAGTTGAAAGAACTCATGTATCTCCCTTCTTAAGCACCTTGTGGGTACAAAGTAGAGAAAGAATCAGCAAGGTCAATGCTCTGCTGGCCCCTTTGAAGATAAGTCTTGAAGGGAAACTTCATTTTCCTCTTTGGCATTTAGAGAGTTGGGGGCTCAATTCTCCCTGAGAAACACTGTGTAGTTGCACGAGGTCTCTTCATAGCACAATTGCCTTTGTGACCACACGTGAGTTTCTAGGAAAGAAACTCGGAGCTTGCCATTCTTTGCTGGTGCTCGTCCTTTGGTAATCTTCAGTGAATTGGTGACCCCGTTTGAGCACTAGCCTCAAGCTAACGTTCCTCTTCTATCATGCCACTTGTTGCCATGCAGCACAATCTCTGTAGCCTTATTCAGTGTGGTTCTGGAGCTCTAGGAAGCATTCCAGGTCTCTTAGTACTGGCGGATCTGCTCGACCTTGAGAAACGATACAAGAAGGATGGCCTGTGTGTTTGGGGAGTTGTGAGCAGTGCACCGTTGGGAACACCTAGATGCCGAGACATGGGAGGTGAAGGGGTTTTTTGTGAAACCTGTAGAATGTGGCAACTTGAAACAACTCAAGTATCTCCCTTCGAAAGCACGTTGGAGGTACTAAATAGAGGAAGAAGCATGAGAGTCAGGGCTCTGCGGGCCATTTTGAATATAAGGCTGAAGGGAAACTTTATTTTCCTTATTGGCCTTTAGAGAGTTGTGGGCTCAGTTCTCCCTGAGAAACTCTTTACTTGCGCATGTTCTCTTCATAGCACAATTGGCTTAGTGATGACAAGTGAGTTGCTAGGAGAGAAACTTGGAGGTTGCCATTCCTTGGTAGCTGCTCATCCTTCAGTAATCTGTAGTGAACTGGCGACCCCATTGAACACTAGCCTCAAGCTAACTTTCCTCTGGTATCATGCCACTGTTTGGCATGCAGCAGAATCCATGTAGCTTTATTCAGTGTGGTTCTTTAGCTCTAGGAAGCCTTCCAGGTCTCAGTAATGGTGGGTCTGCACGAGGAGGAGAAACGTCCTAGAAGGACGGCCTGTGTGTTTGGGCATTTCTCAGCAATGTATCGTTGGGAACAGCTAGATGCCGAGCCAGGGGCAGTGAAGGGCTTATTTGCTTAAACCTGTAAATTGTGGCAAGTTGAAACAACGGAAGTATCTCCCTTCTAAAGCACCTTTAAGGTACAAAATAGAGAAAGAACGAGCAGGGTTAAGGCTCTGAGGACCCTGTTAAAATAAGGCTTGAAGGGAAACTTTATGTTCCTCTTTGGGATTTAGAGAGTTGTGGGCTCCATTCCCCCTAACTCTTTAGTTGCACATATTCTCTTCGTAGCACAATTGCCTTTGTGATGACAAGTGAGTTTCTAGGAATGAAATATGGAGGTTGCCATTCTTTCGTAGCTGATCATCCTTTGGTACTCTGTAATGAACTGGCGAGCCCATTGAACACTAGCTTCAAGCTAAAGTTCCCCTTGGTTCATGCCGCGGGTTGCAGGCTTCAGAATCCATGTAGCGTTATTCAGTGTGGTTCTTGAGCTCTCGGAAGCATTCCAGGTCTCTTAGTACAGGCGGGTCTGTACTAGGACGAGAAAACTACAGGCAGGATGGCCTGTGTGTTTGGTGAGTTGTGAGCAGTGCACCACTGGGAACAGCTAGATGCCGAGTCATGGGAAGTGATTGGCTTCTTTTCTTACACTCCAAAAAGTAGTCAGTTGAAACAACTCAAGTATCTCCCTTCTAAAGCACCTTGGACGTACAACGTAGAGAAAGAAACAGCAGAGACAAGGCTCTGTGGGCCCTTTTGTATATGAGGCTTGAAGGGAAACTTTATGTTCCTCATTGGGATTTAGAGAGTTTCGGGCTCAATTCTCCCTGAGAAACACTGTGTAGTTGCACATGTTCTCTTCATAGCAGAGTTGTCTTTGTGATGACAAGTGAGTTTCTAGGAAAGAAATATGGAGGTTGCCATTCTTGGGTAGCTGCTCATCCTTCCGTAATCTGTAGTGAATGGGCGACCCTAAAGAACACTAGCCTCAAGCTAACTTTCCTCTTGTATCATGCCGCAGGTTGCAGGCAGCAGACTCCATGTAGCGTTATTTATTGTGGTTCTTGAGCTCCAGGTAGCATTCCAGGTCTCTTAGGACTGGCGGGTCAACACTAGGATGAGCAATGTATTAGAAGGACGGCCGGTGTGTTTGGGCCTTTATGAGCAATGCAGCTTTGGAAGAGCTAGATGCCGAGTCACAGGCTGTGAAGGGCTTCTTTGCTTAAACCTCTTCATTTTTGCAAGTTGAAAGAACTCATGTATCTCCCTTCTTAAGCACCTTGTGGGTACAAAGTAGAGAAAGAATCAGCAAGGTCAATGCTCTGCTGGCCCCTTTGAAGATAAGTCTTGAAGGGAAACTTCATTTTCCTCTTTGGCATTTAGAGAGTTGGGGGCTCAATTCTCCCTGAGAAACACTGTGTAGTTGCACGAGGTCTCTTCATAGCACAATTGCCTTTGTGACCACACGTGAGTTTCTAGGAAAGAAACTCGGAGCTTGCCATTCTTTGCTGGTGCTCGTCCTTTGGTAATCTTCAGTGAATTGGTGACCCCGTTTGAGCACTAGCCTCAAGCTAACGTTCCTCTTCTATCATGCCACTTGTTGCCATGCAGCACAATCTCTGTAGCCTTATTCAGTGTGGTTCTGGAGCTCTAGGAAGCATTCAAGGTCTCTTAGTACTGGCGGATCTGCTCGACCTTGAGAAACGATACAAGAAGGATGGCCTGTGTGTTTGGGGAGTTGTGAGCAGTGCACCGTTGGGAACACCTAGATGCCGAGACATGGGAGGTGAAGGGGTTTTTTGTGAAACCTGTAGAATGTGGCAATTTGAAACAACTCAAGTATCTCCCTTCGAAAGCACGTTGGAGGTACTAAATAGAGGAAGAAGCATGAGAGTCAGGGCTCTGCGGGCCATTTTGAATATAAGGCTGAAGGGAAACTTTATTTTCCTTATTGGCCTTTAGAGAGTTGTGGGCTCAGTTCTCCCTGAGAAACTCTTTACTTGCGCATGTTCTCTTCATAGCACAATTGGCTTAGTGATGACAAGTGAGTTGCTAGGAGAGAAACTTGGAGGTTGCCATTCCTTGGTAGCTGCTCATCCTTCAGTAATCTGTAGTGAACTGGCGACCCCATTGAACACTAGCCTCAAGCTAACTTTCCTCTGGTATCATGCCACTGTTTGGCATGCAGCAGAATCCATGTAGCTTTATTCAGTGTGGTTCTTTAGCTCTAGGAAGCCTTCCAGGTCTCAGTAATGGTGGGTCTGCACGAGGAGGAGAAACGTCCTAGAAGGACGGCCTGTGTGTTTGGGCATTTCTCAGCAATGTATCGTTGGGAACAGCTAGATGCCGAGCCAGGGGCAGTGAAGGGCTTATTTGCTTAAACCTGTAAATTGTGGCAAGTTGAAACAACGGAAGTATCTCCCTTCTAAAGCACCTTTAAGGTACAAAATAGAGAAAGAACGAGCAGGGTTAAGGCTCTGAGGACCCTGTTAAAATAAGGCTTGAAGGGAAACTTTATGTTCCTCTTTGGGATTTAGAGAGTTGTGGGCTCCATTCCCCCTAACTCTTTAGTTGCACATATTCTCTTCGTAGCACAATTGCCTTTGTGATGACAAGTGAGTTTCTAGGAATGAAATATGGAGGTTGCCATTCTTTCGTAGCTGATCATCCTTTGGTACTCTGTAATGAACTGGCGAGCCCATTGAACACTAGCTTCAAGCTAAAGTTCCCCTTGGTTCATGCCGCGGGTTGCAGGCTTCAGAATCCATGTAGCGTTATTCAGTGTGGTTCTTGAGCTCTCGGAAGCATTCCAGGTCTCTTAGTACAGGCGGGTCTGTACTAGGACGAGAAAACTACAGGCAGGATGGCCTGTGTGTTTGGTGAGTTGTGAGCAGTGCACCACTGGGAACAGCTAGATGCCGAGTCATGGGAAGTGATTGGCTTCTTTTCTTACACTCCAAAAAGTAGTCAGTTGAAACAACTCAAGTATCTCCCTTCTAAAGCACCTTGGACGTACAACGTAGAGAAAGAAACAGCAGAGACAAGGCTCTGTGGGCCCTTTTGTATATGAGGCTTGAAGGGAAACTTTATGTTCCTCATTGGGATTTAGAGAGTTTCGGGCTCAATTCTCCCTGAGAAACACTGTGTAGTTGCACATGTTCTCTTCATAGCAGAGTTGTCTTTGTGATGACAAGTGAGTTTCTAGGAAAGAAATATGGAGGTTGCCATTCTTGGGTAGCTGCTCATCCTTCCGTAATCTGTAGTGAATGGGCGACCCTAAAGAACACTAGCCTCAAGCTAACTTTCCTCTTGTATCATGCCGCAGGTTGCAGGCAGCAGACTCCATGTAGCGTTATTTATTGTGGTTCTTGAGCTCCAGGTAGCATTCCAGGTCTCTTAGGACTGGCGGGTCAACACTAGGATGAGCAATGTATTAGAAGGACGGCCGGTGTGTTTGGGCCTTTATGAGCAATGCAGCTTTGGAAGAGCTAGATGCCGAGTCACAGGCTGTGAAGGGCTTCTTTGCTTAAACCTCTTCATTTTTGCAAGTTGAAAGAACTCATGTATCTCCCTTCTTAAGCACCTTGTGGGTACAAAGTAGAGAAAGAATCAGCAAGGTCAATGCTCTGCTGGCCCCTTTGAAGATAAGTCTTGAAGGGAAACTTCATTTTCCTCTTTGGCATTTAGAGAGTTGGGGGCTCAATTCTCCCTGAGAAACACTGTGTAGTTGCACGAGGTCTCTTCATAGCACAATTGCCTTTGTGACCACACGTGAGTTTCTAGGAAAGAAACTCGGAGCTTGCCATTCTTTGCTGGTGCTCGTCCTTTGGTAATCTTCAGTGAATTGGTGACCCCGTTTGAGCACTAGCCTCAAGCTAACGTTCCTCTTCTATCATGCCACTTGTTGCCATGCAGCACAATCTCTGTAGCCTTATTCAGTGTGGTTCTGGAGCTCTAGGAAGCATTCCAGGTCTCTTAGTACTGGCGGATCTGCTCGACCTTGAGAAACGATACAAGAAGGATGGCCTGTGTGTTTGGGGAGTTGTGAGCAGTGCACCGTTGGGAACACCTAGATGCCGAGACATGGGAGGTGAAGGGGTTTTTTGTGAAACCTGTAGAATGTGGCAACTTGAAACAACTCAAGTATCTCCCTTCGAAAGCACGTTGGAGGTACTAAATAGAGGAAGAAGCATGAGAGTCAGGGCTCTGCGGGCCATTTTGAATATAAGGCTGAAGGGAAACTTTATTTTCCTTATTGGCCTTTAGAGAGTTGTGGGCTCAGTTCTCCCTGAGAAACTCTTTACTTGCGCATGTTCTCTTCATAGCACAATTGGCTTAGTGATGACAAGTGAGTTGCTAGGAGAGAAACTTGGAGGTTGCCATTCCTTGGTAGCTGCTCATCCTTCAGTAATCTGTAGTGAACTGGCGACCCCATTGAACACTAGCCTCAAGCTAACTTTCCTCTTGTATCATGCCACTGTTTGGCATGCAGCAGAATCCATGTAGCTTTATTCAGTGTGGTTCTTTAGCTCTAGGAAGCCTTCCAGGTCTCAGTAATGGTGGGTCTGCACGAGGAGGAGAAACGTCCTAGAAGGACGGCCTGTGTGTTTGGGCATTTCTCAGCAATGTATCGTTGGGAACAGCTAGATGCCGAGCCAGGGGCAGTGAAGGGCTTATTTGCTTAAACCTGTAAATTGTGGCAAGTTGAAACAACGGAAGTATCTCCCTTCTAAAGCACCTTTAAGGTACAAAATAGAGAAAGAACGAGCAGGGTTAAGGCTCTGAGGACCCTGTTAAAATAAGGCTTGAAGGGAAACTTTATGTTCCTCTTTGGGATTTAGAGAGTTGTGGGCTCCATTCCCCCTAACTCTTTAGTTGCACATATTCTCTTCGTAGCACAATTGCCTTTGTGATGACAAGTGAGTTTCTAGGAATGAAATATGGAGGTTGCCATTCTTTCGTAGCTGATCATCCTTTGGTACTCTGTAATGAACTGGCGAGCCCATTGAACACTAGCTTCAAGCTAAAGTTCCCCTTGGTTCATGCCGCGGGTTGCAGGCTTCAGAATCCATGTAGCGTTATTCAGTGTGGTTCTTGAGCTCTCGGAAGCATTCCAGGTCTCTTAGTACAGGCGGGTCTGTACTAGGACGAGAAAACTACAGGCAGGATGGCCTGTGTGTTTGGTGAGTTGTGAGCAGTGCACCACTGGGAACAGCTAGATGCCGAGTCATGGGAAGTGATTGGCTTCTTTTCTTACACTCCAAAAAGTAGTCAGTTGAAACAACTCAAGTATCTCCCTTCTAAAGCACCTTGGACGTACAACGTAGAGAAAGAAACAGCAGAGACAAGGCTCTGTGGGCCCTTTTGTATATGAGGCTTGAAGGGAAACTTTATGTTCCTCATTGGGATTTAGAGAGTTTCGGGCTCAATTCTCCCTGAGAAACACTGTGTAGTTGCACATGTTCTCTTCATAGCAGAGTTGTCTTTGTGATGACAAGTGAGTTTCTAGGAAAGAAATATGGAGGTTGCCATTCTTGGGTAGCTGCTCATCCTTCCGTAATCTGTAGTGAATGGGCGACCCTAAAGAACACTAGCCTCAAGCTAACTTTCCTCTTGTATCATGCCGCAGGTTGCAGGCAGCAGACTCCATGTAGCGTTATTTATTGTGGTTCTTGAGCTCCAGGTAGCATTCCAGGTCTCTTAGGACTGGCGGGTCAACACTAGGATGAGCAATGTATTAGAAGGACGGCCGGTGTGTTTGGGCCTTTATGAGCAATGCAGCTTTGGAAGAGCTAGATGCCGAGTCACAGGCTGTGAAGGGCTTCTTTGCTTAAACCTCTTCATTTTTGCAAGTTGAAAGAACTCATGTATCTCCCTTCTTAAGCACCTTGTGGGTACAAAGTAGAGAAAGAATCAGCAAGGTCAATGCTCTGCTGGCCCCTTTGAAGATAAGTCTTGAAGGGAAACTTCATTTTCCTCTTTGGCATTTAGAGAGTTGGGGGCTCAATTCTCCCTGAGAAACACTGTGTAGTTGCACGAGGTCTCTTCATAGCACAATTGCCTTTGTGACCACACGTGAGTTTCTAGGAAAGAAACTCGGAGCTTGCCATTCTTTGCTGGTGCTCGTCCTTTGGTAATCTTCAGTGAATTGGTGACCCCGTTTGAGCACTAGCCTCAAGCTAACGTTCCTCTTCTATCATGCCACTTGTTGCCATGCAGCACAATCTCTGTAGCCTTATTCAGTGTGGTTCTGGAGCTCTAGGAAGCATTCCAGGTCTCTTAGTACTGGCGGATCTGCTCGACCTTGAGAAACGATACAAGAAGGATGGCCTGTGTGTTTGGGGAGTTGTGAGCAGTGCACCGTTGGGAACACCTAGATGCCGAGACATGGGAGGTGAAGGGGTTTTTTGTGAAACCTGTAGAATGTGGCAACTTGAAACAACTCAAGTATCTCCCTTCGAAAGCACGTTGGAGGTACTAAATAGAGGAAGAAGCATGAGAGTCAGGGCTCTGCGGGCCATTTTGAATATAAGGCTGAAGGGAAACTTTATTTTCCTTATTGGCCTTTAGAGAGTTGTGGGCTCAGTTCTCCCTGAGAAACTCTTTACTTGCGCATGTTCTCTTCATAGCACAATTGGCTTAGTGATGACAAGTGAGTTGCTAGGAGAGAAACTTGGAGGTTGCCATTCCTTGGTAGCTGCTCATCCTTCAGTAATCTGTAGTGAACTGGCGACCCCATTGAACACTAGCCTCAAGCTAACTTTCCTCTGGTATCATGCCACTGTTTGGCATGCAGCAGAATCCATGTAGCTTTATTCAGTGTGGTTCTTTAGCTCTAGGAAGCCTTCCAGGTCTCAGTAATGGTGGGTCTGCACGAGGAGGAGAAACGTCCTAGAAGGACGGCCTGTGTGTTTGGGCATTTCTCAGCAATGTATCGTTGGGAACAGCTAGATGCCGAGCCAGGGGCAGTGAAGGGCTTATTTGCTTAAACCTGTAAATTGTGGCAAGTTGAAACAACGGAAGTATCTCCCTTCTAAAGCACCTTTAAGGTACAAAATAGAGAAAGAACGAGCAGGGTTAAGGCTCTGAGGACCCTGTTAAAATAAGGCTTGAAGGGAAACTTTATGTTCCTCTTTGGGATTTAGAGAGTTGTGGGCTCCATTCCCCCTAACTCTTTAGTTGCACATATTCTCTTCGTAGCACAATTGCCTTTGTGATGACAAGTGAGTTTCTAGGAATGAAATATGGAGGTTGCCATTCTTTCGTAGCTGATCATCCTTTGGTACTCTGTAATGAACTGGCGAGCCCATTGAACACTAGCTTCAAGCTAAAGTTCCCCTTGGTTCATGCCGCGGGTTGCAGGCTTCAGAATCCATGTAGCGTTATTCAGTGTGGTTCTTGAGCTCTCGGAAGCATTCCAGGTCTCTTAGTACAGGCGGGTCTGTACTAGGACGAGAAAACTACAGGCAGGATGGCCTGTGTGTTTGGTGAGTTGTGAGC